>NC_053022.1:31683478-31784744 GCF_003073215.2 Triticum urartu
GTTGCACTCCTTTTTTAAAAAAAATTCGCGACGTGCAAAACAAAACGCACGTGCACGGCATATATTCACCATGTTTTATTATTTTGCACGTTTGCGGTAAGTTTAAGCTCGTTGCTCATTATTCACGCATCTAGCGATGGCGTCGTCGCACGGAAAGCGTGTTCGGGAAGGGGTCGGAACCTTGGTAAATAGGCGCTGGTGCAGTTGAGATGGAGGCCTGGAAACCGTGGTAAACTTGTCTCCATGTTTTATTATTTTGCATGTTTGCGGTAAGTTTAAGCTCGTTGCTCATTATTCACGCATCTAGCGATGGCGTCGTCGCACGGAAAGCGTGTTCAGGAAGGGGTCGGAACCTTGGTAAATAGGCGCTGGTGCAGTTGAGATGGAGGGCTGGAAACTGTGGTAAACTTGTCTCCATGGTTGAGCGCCAGCGGCCAAAGCAAAGTACAATCGTCTTTGTAGTGGAGCTGGGAGGGGCAAGCATAAGGGACGAAGACGGGGGTAACATGTCAGATGCGATCATACTAGCACTAAAGCACCGGATCCCATCAGAACTTCGAAGTAAAGCGTGCTTGAGCGAGAGTAGTATTAGGATGGGTGACCTCCTGGGAAGTCCTCGTGTTGCATTTCCTTTTTTGAATTTTTTGCGCGACGTGCAAAATAAAACGCACGTGCGCGGCATATATTTACCACGTTTTATTATTTTGCACGTTTGCAGTATGTTTAAGCTCGTTGCTCATTATTCACGCGTCTAGCGACGGCGTTGTGGCACGGAAAGCGTGTTCGGCAAGGGGTTGGAACCTTCGTAAATAGGCGCTGGTGCGGTTGAGATGGAGGGGTGGAAACCGTGGTAAACTTGTCTCTGTGGTTGAGCGCCAGCGGCCAAAGCAAAGTACAATCGTCTTTGTAGAGGAGCTGGGAGGGGCAAGCATAAGGGACGAAGACGGGGGTAACATGTCGGATGCGATCATACTAGCACTAATGTATCGGATCCCATCAGAACTCCGAAGTTAAGCATGCTTGGGCGATGGGTGACCTCCTGGGAAGTCCTCGTGTTGCATTTCCTTTTTAATTTTTTTGCGCGACGTGCAAAACAAAACGCACGTGTGCGACATATTTTTACCACGTTTTATTGTTTTACACTTTTGCGGTAAGTTTTAGCTCGTTGCTCATTATTCACGCGTCTAGCTGCGGTGTTGTGACGCGGGAAGTGCCGTCAGGAAGGGGTCGGAACCTTGGTAAATTGGCGCTGGTGCGGTTGAGATAGAGGGGTGGAAACCATGGTAAACTTGTCTCTGTGGTTGAGCGGCAGCGGCCAAAGCAAAGTACAATCGTCTTTGTAGCGGAGCTGGGAGTGGCAAGCATAAGGGACGAAGACGGGGGTAACATGTCAGATGCGATCATACCAGCACTAAAGCATCGGATCCCATCAGAACTCCGAAGTTAAGCATGCTTGGGCGAGAGTAGTACTAGGATGGGTGACCTCCTGGGAAGTCCTCATGTTGCATTCCCTTTTAAAAAAATCACGACGTGCAAAACAAAACGCACGTGCGCGGCATATATTTACCACGTTTTATTATTTTGCACGTTTGCGGTAAGTTTCCGCTCGTTGCTCATTGTTCACGCGTCTAGCGACGGTGTTGTGGCACGGGAAGCGTGTTTGGGAAGGGGTCGGAACCTTGGTAAATAGGCGCTAGTCCGGTTGAGATGGAGGGATGGAAACCATGGTAAACTCGTCTCTGTGGTTGAGCGGGAGCGGCCAAAACAAAGTACAATCGTCTTTGTAATGGAGCTGGGAGGGGAAAGCATAAGGGACAAAGACGGGGGAAACATGTCGGATGTGATCATACTAGCACTAAAGCACCGGACCCTATCAGAACTCCGAAGTGAAGTGTTCTTGGGCACTAGTAGTACTAGGATGGGTGACCTCCTGCGAAGTCCTTGTCGGTGTCAAAACCGGCGGATCTCGGGTAGGGGGTCCCGAACTGTGCGTCTAAGGCGGATGGTAACAGGAGGCATGGGACACAATGTTTACGCAGGTTCGGGCCCTCTCGATGGAGGTAATACCCTACTTCCTGCTTGATTGATCTTGGTGATATGAGTATTACAAGAGTTGATGTACCACGAGATCGGAGAGGCTAAACCCTAGAAGCTAGCCTATGGTATGATTGTTGTTGTCCTACGGACTAAAACCCTCCGGTTTATATAGACACCGGAGGGGCTAGGGTTACACAGAGTCGGTTACAAGGGAGGAGATCTACATATCCGAATCGCCAAGCTTGCCTTCCACGCAAAGGAGAGTCCCATCCGGACACGGGACGAAGTCTTCAATCTTGTATCTTCATAGTCCAACAGTCCGGCCAAAGTACATAGTCCGGCTGTCCGTGGACCCCCTAATCTAGGACTCCCTCAGTAGCCCCCGAACTAGGCTTCAATGACGATGAGTCTGGCGCACAGATTGTTTTCGGCATTGCAAGGCGGGTTCTCCTCCAAATCCCGAGTACCTGTCGTACAAGTTGTGTCCGGCCTCCCATGAATGTTGCACTCCTCGGCTTCTGTGCCTTAATAATGGCTATCTTCCATGTGTTGAGTGAATGCGAGAGGTCGGGGTGTTTTTACATTTACCACCCTAACCAGGTAGATGAATTGTCTATTTAAACAGTCGGGGATCTTCAGATCTAGATCATACCACCTTCCCACAGCGAGTATCCATCGGAGCGTGCCCGGAAAAATCCATCCCACCATGGCCGGCCACCGCAGCTCCTCCTCTCGCCCCCGTAGCCCTAAGCCAGGTAGTTGGGAGAAGTGTTCTATTCCCCATAGCCAACTAGTAGAGTTGCAGACCCAGGGGTTTCTCCCTCCTGCATACATGGTCCCCGTCCGAGCCGGACTAGCCACTTATAATGGTGTGGAGCAAGCGAAAAGCTTTCCCAACCCATCCACAGGGGAGCGGGTATGCCTCGTCCCCTATTTATTGAGGGGACTCAAATTTCCAATCCATCCATTCCTTCATGGGCTCCTGGAGTTCTATGGCCTCCAGCTGCATAACTTCACTCCCGCCTCCATACTACACATCGCAGGCTACATTGCCCTTTGTGAGCTGTTTGTGGGCTGCGAAGCTCATTTCGAGTTATGGAAGAGGCTATCTTCCTCGTGCCCCGTACATAGAAAGGGGTCAATATTTCAAGTGGGTGGAGCCGAAACATGGCGCATCGCCGGGACCGGATACCTGTCCAGTACTCCGAAGAAGACATCCGAAGACTGGCCTTCGGAGTGGTTTTATATGGAGGACGTTCCCCTTCCATACCCTATTCGGATAGGCCTTCCTGAGTTCAACAATGCCCCTTTGAAGAAACGCCATAGCCGGCGCCCTCGGAGCCCCCGGGAGGAAGATAACAGAGAGGTCCTTTACCTGATGAGCCGGATAAAGATACTGGCCGAATCAGGACTGACAATAATCGAGGTCATGTCAATATGTATAATGCGGGGGGTGCGACCACTTCAATATCGGGGACAACCCATGTGGCACTTCAATGGAGAAAACGATGCCACCCGCTGTGGCCGTAAAGGTCCGGACTCCGCCGCCGCTCTGGCGAAAATACTGTCCGATTTATATAAGGGAGAGGAAGAGGAGTTCATCCGTATTAAGCCGCGGGATGGATTCTCCATGTACAACCCCCCAAACTGGGTGAGCTGCTGCTTTTTACTCCAAACCTTCCCGCTTTCTTTGTCATAAATATTTACCTCGCTATTTCATAGCAGGAACTACGAAAAGTTGTGAGGGAGATTCACAACCCATCTCCACAGGCAAAGGACCCTGATCGGGCCCTCGATCCCGGACTCGAAGAAGATCCGAACATATTCGTGGATCTCATCGACAGGACGTTTTATCAGTTAAGCTGCGACGGTGCCTTGGTGGCCATCACCGCCGATTATCCTGGACTGCTCCCTGCATCGCATGTAAGTAACACCGGAGTCCCAACTTCCGAAAAGAATCCCCTTTTTCGCACTTCACCCACCGCACACGTATGGTTCATACGTCCATTTTGCATCATGCTTTTATATCAATATTTATTGCATTATGGGCTGTTATTACAAATTATGTCACAATACTTATGCCTATTCTCTCTTATTTTACAAGGTTTCTATAAAGGGGGAGAATGCAGCAGCTGGGATTCTAGGCTGGAAAAGGAGAAAATATTAGAGACCTATTCTGCACAGCTCCAAAAGTCCTGAAACTTCACAGAAGACGTTTTCCAAATATATAAAAAATACTGAGAGCAAGAACTTCACTAGGGGGCCACACCCTGCCCACGAGGGTGGGGGCATGCCCTACCCCCTGGGTGCGCCCCCTACCTCGTGGGCCCCTGGTGGCCCTCCGGTGGCCATCTTCTGCTATATGAAATTTTTTGATGGGAAAAAAATAACAAGCCATCTTCTCGGACGAAACTCCGCCGCCACGAGGCGGAGCCTTGGCGGAACCAATCTAGGGCTTTGGCGGAGCTGTTCTGCCGGGGAAACTTCCCTCCCGGAGGGGGAAATCATCGCCATCGTCATCACCAACGCTCCTCTCATCGGGAGATGGCAATCTCCATCGACATCTTCATCAGCACCATCTCCTCTCAAAGCCCTGGTTCATCTCTTGTATCCAATTCTTGTCTCCAAGTCCTGGATTGGTGCTAGTAGGTTGGTAGTAGTGTTAATTACTCCTTGTAGTTGATGCTAGTTGGTTTAATTGGTGGAAGATCATATGTTCAGATCCTATATGCATATTAATACCCCTCTGATTATGAACATGTTTATGCTTTGTGAGTAGTTACTTTTGTTCCTGAGGACATGGGAGAAGTCTTGCTATTAGTAGTCATGTGAATTTGGTATTCGTTCAATATTTTGATGAGATGTATGTTGTCTCTCCTCTAGTGGTGTTATGTGAACGTCGACTACATGACACTTCACCATTATTTGGGCCTAGAGGAAGGCATTGGGAAGTAATAAGTAGATGATGGGTTGCTAGAGTGACAGAAGCTTAAACCCTAATTTATGCGTTGCTTCGTAAGGGGCTGATTTGGATCCATATGTTTCATGCTATGGTTAGGTTTACCTTAATACTTTTGTTGTAGTTGCGGATGCTTGCAATAGAGGTTAATCAAAAGTGGGATGCTTGTCCAAGTAAGGGCAGTACCCAAGCACCGGTCCACTCACATACCAAATTATCATAGTACCGAATGCGAATCATATGAGCGTGATGAAAACTAGCTTGATGATATTCCCATGTGTCCTCGGGAGCGCTTTTCTCTATATAAGAGTTTGTCCAGGCTTGTCCTTTGCTACAAAAAGGATTGGGCCACCTTGATGCACTTTATTTACTGTTGTTACTTGTTGCTCGTTACAAATTATCCTATCACAAAACTATCTGTTACCACTTATTTCAGTACTTGCAGAGAATACATTGTTGGAAACCGCTTATCATTTCCTTCTGCTCCTCATTGGGTTCAACACTCTTACTTATCAAAAGGACTATGATAGATCCCCTATACTTGTGGGTCATCAAGAATCTTTTCTGGCGCCGTTGCCGGGGAGTGAAGCGCCTTTGGTAGGTGGAATTTGGTAAGGAAAAATTTATATAGTGTGCTGAAATTTACTGTCACTTGTTACTATGGAAAGTAATCCTCTAAGGTGCTTGTTCGGGGTATCTTCACCCTGACTAGTAGAGCAAAGAGTTTCTCCTCAACCTACTAAACCTACTGAAAATGAAAATTTATGCTTTGAAATTCCTTCGGGTATGATAGAAAAACTGCTAGCTAATCCTTTTTTAGGAGATGTAACAAAACATCCTGATGAGCATCTAATATATGTGGATGAAGTTTGTGGATTATTTAAGCTTGCGGGTGTACCCGGAGATGTTGTTAAGAAGAAGGTCTTCCCTTTATCTTTGAAGGGAGATGCATCGACATGGTATAGGCTATGTGATGATATGGGGTCTTGGAATTACAAATGATTGAAATTGGAATTTCATCAGAAGTTTTATCCTATGCATCTTGTTCATCGTGATCGCAATTACATATATAATTTTTGGCCTCGCAAAGGATAAAGCATCGCTCAAGCTTGGGGGAGGCTTAAATCAATGTTATATTCATGCCCCAATCATGAGCTCTCAAGAGAAATGATTATTCAAAAAATTTATGCTCGGCTTTCTGATAACAATCGCACCATGCTTGATACTTCTTGTGCTGGCTCTTTTATGATGAAGACTATTGAATTCAAATGGGATTAATTGGAAAGAATTAAACACAACTCTGTAGATTTGGACCTCGACAAAGGTAAGGAGTCAGGTATGACACCTAGTTTTGGTTGTGTTAAATCTTTTATGGATACCGATATTTTTCGTAAAATTAGCACTAAATATGGACTTGACTCTGAGATAGTAGCTTCTTTCTGTGAATCTTTTGCTACTTATGTTGATCTCCCCAAGGAGAAGTGGTTTAAATATCATCCTCCCATAGAAGTAAAAGTAGCTGAACCTATTAAAGTTGAAGAAAACATTGTCACTTATAATGATCCTATTGTTCCTACTGCTTATGTTGAAAAACCACCTTTCCCTATTAGGATAAAGGATCATGCTAAAGCTTCAACTGTGGTTTGTAAAAGCAATATTAAAACATATACACCTCCTGATCAAGTTAAAGTTGAACCTAATATTGCTATTGTTAAAGATCTCTTGTCTGATAATATTGATGGGCATGTTATTTATTTCTGTGATGAAACTGCTAGAATTGCTAAACCCTGTGCTAAAGATAAACCTAGACCTGTGGTAGGCATGCCTATTATTTCTGTTAAAATGGGAGATCATTGTTATTATGGCTTATGTGACCTAGTGCTAGTGCTAGTGCAATACCTCATTCCTTATACAAAGAAATTATGCATGATATTGCACCTGCTGAGATAGAAGATATTGATGTCACAATTAAACTTTCTAATAGAGATACTATTTCACCAATGGGAATTGTTAGAGATGTTGAAGTCTTGTGTGGGAAAACTAAATATCCTGGTGATTTTCTTGTTCTTGGTTCCCCACAAGATAGCTTTTGTCCCATTATATTTGGTAGACCTTTCCTGAACACTGTTAATGCTACCATAGATTGCAAAAGGGATGGTGTTACTATTAGTTTAGATGATATGACTCATGAATTTAATTTTTCTAAATTTAGTAGACAACACCGTGAAGAAGAATTACCTAGTAAGGATGAAATTATTGGTCTTGCTTCTATTGCCGTACCTCCTAGTGATCCTTTAGAACAATATTTGCTAGACCATGAAAATGACATGTTTATGAGTGAAAGAAGGGAAATAGATGAAGTATTCTTTAAACAAGAACCTATTCTGAAAAACAATTTACCTGTTGAAATCCTAGGGGATCCTCCTCCACCCAAAGGTGATCCCGTGTTTGAGCTTAAACCGTTACCTGATACTCTTAAATATGCTTATCTTGATGATAAAAAGATATATCATGTTATTATTAGTGCTAACCTTTCAGAGCATGAGGAAGAGAGATTATTGAAAATTCTGAAGAAGCACCGTGCTGCTATTGGGTATACTCTTGATGATCTTAAGGGCATTAGTCCCACTCTATGTCAACATAAAATTAATTTGGAAGAAGATGCTAAACTAGTTCGCGATCATCAATGCCGGCTGAATCCTAAAATGGAAGAAGTGGTAAGAAAGGAAATACTAAAGATCCTTGAGGCAGGTATAAGCTATCCCATTGCTAATAGTCAGTGGGTAAGCCCTGTCCATTGTGTCCCTAAGAAGGGAGGTATTACTGTTGTTCCTAATGATAAAGATGAATTGATCCCTCAAAGAATTATTACTGGTTATAGGATGGTAATTGATTTCTACAAATTAAATAAGGCTACTAAAAAGGATCATTACCCCTTACCTTTTATCGATCAAATGCTAGAAAGATTATCTAAACATACACATTTTTGCTTTCTAGATGGTTATTCTGGTTTCTCTCAAATACCTGTGTCAGCCAAAGATCAATCAAAGACTACTTTTACATGCCCTTTTGGTACTTTTGCTTATAGATGTATGCCTTTTGGTTTATGTAATGCACCTGCTACCTTTCAAAGATGCATGATGGCTATATTCTCTGACTTTTGTGAAAAGATTTGTGAGCTTTTCATGGACGATTTTTCCGTCTATGGATCTTCTTTTGATGATTGCTTGAGCAACCTTGATCGAGTTTTGCAGAGATGTGAAGAAACTAATCTTGTCTTGAATTGGGAAAAGTGCCACTTTATGGTTAATGAAGGTATTGTCTTGGGGCATAAAGTTTCTGAAAGAGGTATTGAAGTTGATAAAGCCAAAGTTGATGCTATTGAGAAGATGCCATGTCCCAAGGACATCAAAGGTATAAGAAGTTTCTCTGGTCATGCCGGATTTTATAGGAGGTTTATTAAGGACTTCTCAAAAATTTCTCGGCCTCTGACCAATTTATTACAAAAAGATATACCATTTGTCTTTGATGATGATTGTGTAGAAGCATTTGAAATACTTAAGAAAGCATTGATCTCTGCACCTATTGTTCAACCACCTGATTGGAATTTACCCTTTGAAATTATGTGTGATGCTAGTGATTACGCTGTAGGTGCTGTTCTAGGACAAAGAGTTGATAAGAAATTAAATGTTATTCAATATGCTAGTAAAACCCTAGACAATGCTCAAAGAAATTATGCTACTACTGAAAAAGAATTCTTAGCGGTTGTATTTGCTTGTGATAAGTTCAGACCTTATATTGTTGATTCTAAAGTAACTATTCACACTGATCATGCTGCTATTAAATATCTTATGGAAAAGAAAGATGCTAAACCTAGACTTATTAGATGGGTTCTCTTGCTACAAGAATTTGATTTGCATATTGTTGATAGAAAGGGAGCTGAGAACCCCGTTGCAGACAACTTGTCTAGGTTAGAAAATGTGCTTGATGACCCACTTCCTATTGATGATAGCTTTCCTGATGAGCAATTAAATGTCATAAATGCTTCTCATACTGCTCCATGGTATGCTGATTATGCTAATTACATTGTTGCTAAGTTTATACCACCTAGTTTCACATACCAGCAAAAGAAAAAGTTCTTCTATGATTTGAGGCATTACTTTTGGGATGACCCACATCTTTATAAAGAAGGAGTAGATGGTGTTATTAGACGTTGTGTAACTGAGCATGAACAGGAACAGATCCTACGCAAGTGTCACTCTGAAGCTTATGGAGGACACCATGCTGGAGATAGAACTGCACATAAGGTATTGCAATATGGTTTTTATTGGCCTACTCTCTTCAAGGACTCCCGTAAGTTTGTCTTATCTTGTGATGAATGTCAAAGAATTGGTAATATTGGTAGACGTCAAGAAATGCCTATGAATTATTCACTCGTAATTGAACCATTTGATGTTTGGGGCTTTGACTATATGGGACCCTTTCCTTCCTCTAATGGATATACACATATTTTAGTTGCTCTTGATTACGTTACTAAGTGGGTAGAAGCTATTCCAACTAGTAGTGCTGATCATAACACTTCTATTAAAATGCTTAAAGAAGTTATTTTTCCAAGATTTGGAATCCCTAGATATTTAATGACTCATGGTGGTTCACATTTTATTCATGGTGCTTTCCGTAAAATGCTTGCTAAATATGATGTTAATCATAGAATTGCATCTCCTTATCACCCACGGTCTAGTGGTCAAGTAGAATTGAGTAATAGAGAGCTCAAATTAATTTTGCAAAAGACTGTTAATAGATCTATAAAAAATTGGCCCAAGAAACTCGATGATGCATTATGGGCCTATAGAACTGCATATAAAAATCCTACGGGTATGTCTCCGTATAAAATGGTTTATGGAAAAGCATGTCACTTACCTCTCGAACTAGAAAACAAGGCATATTGGGCTATTAAAGATCTCAATTATGATTTTAAACTTGCCGGTGAGAAGAGGTTATTTGACATTAGCTCACTTGACGAATGGAGAACCCAAGCCTATGAAAATGCCAAGTTGTTTAAAGAAAAAGTTAAAAGATGGCATGACAAAAGAATACAAAAGCGTGAGTTTAATGTAGGTGATTATGTATTGCTATACAACTCTCGTTTAAGATTTTTTGCAGGAAAACTTCTCTCTAAATGGGAAGGTCCTTACGTTATCAAGGAGGTCTATCGTTCCGGTGCTATAAAAATCAACAACTTCGAAGGCACAAATCCGAAGGTGGTGAACGGTCAAAGAATCAAACATTATATCTCAGGTAATCCCATATATGTTGAAACCAATATTATTGAAACCGTAACCCCGGAGGAATACATAAGGGACACTTTCTGGAATGTTTCAGACTCCGAAAAGTAATAGGTATGTGGTACGGTAAGTAAACCGACTCCAAAACAATTTTTAAGGCAATATCTCTCCGTTTTGGAATATTTAGAGAAATAGAAAAATAAGAGGCAGTCCGGGAAGGACACGAGGGCTCCACGAGGGTGGAGGGCGCGCCCTACCCCCCTGGGTGCGCCCCTACCTCGTGGCCACATCGTGTGCTCTCCGGACTCCGTTTTCGTACACGACACGTATTTTGGTCGGTAAAAAATCATTATATAATCTCCTGGGAGTTTTGACTCCTGTATCACGCAAAAATCCCCTGTTTTCATTTCGAGCTATTTTTATGACAGATCCAGGTCGTCATGTCGTCTTCAAGCGCCCCCATGGACCAGTTCTTCGAGAAGGTCATCAACCCCTACCTCGCAGAAGTGCTGCAACACCCTCAAACCATTGAGATGCGTGAGGGGTTATTGCACATCCACGATGCTGAGGGACCAAGGAATACCGGAAGCACGGAGGCAAGGCTCGAGGCATTAGAGCAAGAAGTTTTCAAGTGTCAGGAGATGGTGGAGCGTGGACTCGATTCCAATCACATTATGATCACGGAGTTCACCAACAACCACAAGCTGGACGTCAAGGACATTGGGGAGGCCATCTTCAAGCTTCATGAGAAAAACGAGCACCTCCAAGCCCAGATCTATGACCTGCAAAATCAAAACTGTGAGTATGAATATAGATTCAAGAGGATGAATTTGGCTGCAGATTTGAGGTTTCAGGAGACTCGGTCATCCTTCTATGATGGTGAACCTATGCCTTGGAAGAAGGACGACAAGCCTACGCCATCAACAAAATCACCACCGTCTCCACCAACAAAGAAGAATTGAGTATCTGGTATGGGCACTCTCCTTGGCAACTGCCAAGCTTGGGGGAGTGCACCGGTATCGTATCACCATCACTTCTATTTTTACTGTTTTTTCTTAGTTCGATCCTTTTGGTAATATCTTGATCTAGTAGAATAAGAGTCTTAGTATGATCTAGTTGTGAGTTTTGCTTTATAATCCTTCTATGTAATTGAGTCCGTGAGCTATATATGTAATAAAGATTAGTGTTGAGTCAAGAGCTTGGTTATTTTGCCATGGTCCTAAGGGAATAAAAGAAAAGAGAAAGAAATACAAAGAAACAAAGAGATCATGTGAGTCTTATGGAGAGTAATGAGCTCACATAGAAAAAAGTATGATGAATAAAAGTTGTTGAGGGTTGACAAGCATAGTTTCAGTCATCGTTGCAATTAATAGGAAGTAATAAAGAAAGAGAGGTCTTCACATATAGATATACTATCTTGGACATCTTTTATGATTGTGAGCACTCATTAAAATACGACATGCTAAAGAGTTGACGTTGGACAAGGAATACAATGTAATGGGTTATGTTTTCTTACATCTGAGATAAATTATATTGTCATGGATCATCCAACATGGTTGAGCTTTCCTTCTCCCTCATGCTAGCCAAATTCATCGCACCAAGTAGAGATACTACTTGTGCTTCCGAATACCCTTAAACCAGTTTTGCCATGAGAGTCCACCATACCTACCTATGGATTGAGTAAGATCCTCCAAGTAAGTTTTCATCGGTGCAAGCAATAAAAATTGCTCTCTAATATGTATGACTTATTAGGGTGGGAGAAAATAAGCTTTATACGATCGTGTGATATGGAAGAAATAAAACCGGCAGACTGCATAATAAAGGTCCATATCACAAGTGGCAATATAAAGTGACGTTCTCTCGCATTAAGACTTTGTGGACCCAACCATTAAAGCGCATGACAACCTCTGCTTCCCTCTGCGAAGGGCCTGTCTTTTACTTTTATCTCCTACATTGCATAAGAGTCATGGTGATATTCACCCTTCCTTTTTACATTTTATCCTTTGGCAAGAACGGTATGTTGGAAAGATCCTGGTATATATGGCTAATTGGATGTGAGTTTTCATGAACTATTATTGTTGACATTACCCTTGAGGTAAAACGTTGGGGGGCAAAACTATAAGCCCCTATCTTTCTCTGTATCCGATTAAAACTCCATACCCATAAGTATTTCGTGAGTTTCAGCAATTGTGAAAGACTATATGATCGTTGAGTATGTGGACTTGCTGAAAAGCTCTTATACATTGACTCTTTCCTATGTTATGATAAATTGCAATTGCTCCAATGACTGAGATTATAGTTTGTTAGTTTTCAATGAAGTTTATGATTCATACTTGAAATTGTGATTGAATTATTACTCTAGCATAAGAGATCATATGACAAGAATTATATAAGTTGATATTCCAAGAATGATCATGATGCCCTCATGTCCGTATTTTATTTTTTATCGACACCTCTATCTCTAAACATGTGGACATATTTTTCGATTTCGGCTTCCGCTTGAGGACAAGCGAGGTCTAAGCTTGGGGGAGTTGATACGTCCATTTTGCATCTTGCTTTTACATCGATATTTATTGCATTATGGGTTGTTATTACACATTATGTCACAATACTTATGCCTATTCTCTCTTATTTTACAAGGTTTCTATAAAGGGGGAGAATGCCGACAGCTGGGATTCTGGGCTAGAAAAGGAGCAAATATTAGAGACCTATTCTGCACAGCTCCAAAAGTCCTGAAACTTCACGGAAGACGTTTTCCAAATATATAAAAAATACTGAGAGCAAGAACTTCACCAGGGGGGCCACATCCTGCCCACGAGGGTGGGGGCGCGCCCTACCCCCTGGGTGCGCCCCCCTACCTCGTGGGCCCCCTGGTCGCCCTCCGGTGGCCATCTTCTGCTATATGAAGTCTTTCGATGAGAAAAAATAACAAGCCATCTTCTCGGATGAAACTCCGCTGCCACGAGGCGGAACCTTGGCGGAACCAATCTAGGGCTCTGGCGGAGCTGTTCTGCTAGGGAAACTTCCGTCCCGGAGGGGGAAATCATCGCCATCATCATCACCAACGCTCCTCTCATCGGGAGAGGGCAATCTCCATCGACATCTTCATCAGCACCATCTCCTCTCAAAACCCTAGTTCATCTCTTGTATCCAATTCTTGTCTCCAAGTCCGGGATTGGTGCTAGTAGGTTGCTAGTAGTGTTAATTACTCCTTGTAGTTGAGGCTAGTTGGTTTAATTGGTGGAAGATCATATGCTCAGATCCTATATGCATATTAATACCCCTCTGATTATGAACATGTTTATGCTTTGTGAGTAGTTACTTTTGTTCCTGAGGACATGGGAGAAGTCTTGCTATTAGTAGTCATGTGAATTTGGTATTCGTTCGATATTTTGATGAGATGTATGTTGTCTCTCCTCTAGTGGTGTTATGTGAACGTCGACTACATGACACTTCACCATTATTTGGGCCTAAAGGAAGGCATTGGGAAGTAATAAGTAGATGATGGGTTGCTAGAGTGACAGAAGCTTAAACCCTAGTTTATGCGTTGCTTCGTAAGGGGCTGATTTGGATCCATATGTTTCATGCTATGGTTAGGTTTACCTTAATACTTTTGTTGTAGTTGCGGATGCTTGCAATAGAGGTTAATCATAAGTGGGATGCTTGTCCAAGTAAGGGCAGTACCCAAGCACCGGTCCACCCACATACCAAATTATCAAAGTACCGAACGCGAATCATATGAGCGTGATGAAAACTAGCTTGATGATATTCCCATGTGTCCTCGGGAGCGCTTTTCTCTATATAAGAGTTTGTCCAGGCTTGTCCTTTGCTACAAAAAGGATTGGGCCACCTTGTTGCACTTTATTTACTTTTGTTACTTGTTGCTCGTTACAAATTATCCTATCACAAAACTATCTGTTACCACTTATTTCAGTACTTGCAGAGAATACCTTGCTGGAAACCGCTTATCATTTCCTTCTGCTCCTTGTTGGGTTCGACACTCTTACTTATCGAAAGGACTACGATAGATCCCATATACTTGTGGGTCATCAATGGTGTCTTGCAGGGAAGGCCCTCGGGACGCCATGCCGAACCCGTAGTGACTCACCAACAAGGGGCACCGAAACCGGGTAGGCTTAAAAGGAAGGCGGTCAGGATTGAGATGCCGTCGCAGAGGTATGAAAAAGAACCCTGCTCCGTGGTTATTGTCTTTAAAATATAATAACGTCCGTGGTTAAAACCAGGAAAAGCGCTCGCTGGACCGTATCCGGAGAGCCTGCCGGCCATGCATCCACTAGTCGGGCTCCAGAGCCAGACTTGGAGGCAGATGCTAACGTGGGGACAACGTCGGATATTCCTCCTACCGAGGATGCGGATAGGCTGTCCGCTACAAATTCCAAAGTGGAGAGTGCCATGAAGCACATGCGTCGTCGGGCCGTACTCCGCGACCCCGGTTTTTCTAAAGTGGCGTTTGATACCTTCAACTCAGGGGACGCGTACATCCGAGCTGCTCAAAATGGTCTTGCCAGAGCCACGGACCAGTATGTAAAGGATATATGGGTAAGAAAATCTGATAATTATATATACCAGTAGCCCCTGAGACTTGAAACAGTTGGCACAACTGATTTAAGGATCATTATTTGCATAGGTTCTTACTGAGAAGAATACCCAGTTGTCCCAAGAGCTGGAGGAGTGCAAAGCCCAGCTACGGGCTACAGATGCCAAAATGGAGGAGTCCAAGAAGGCCCCATCTGGTAACACTTGTTCCTATCGAAAAGAACGAGATATACCAGTTAATATTTGGCTTGCATGCTAATCTAATTAATAGATTCTGCAGATGATCCCAGAGTGAATCCAGAGGAGCAACATGCTCAACGACAGCTGAAGGCTGGCGAGCGCATGCTTACACAAGTTAGGCGGGAGAAAAACAATCTCCAAGATGCCAATACCTGGCTGGATGTTGAACTAAAATATGTTCGGGCCCAGCTGGCTGACTCCGTAAAGGAGAATAAAAGGCTTCGACGCGGCATTTTCAGTAAGTGCTTGAGCGAACTTCTATAGAGTTCGGCAAAGAAACCAGCTAACAGAGCTATATCTGTAGGTATGCTGACGGGCCGTCCCGGAGAGGAGATGCCCGGGTCTGCGGGAGATCTTTTGCCAGAGCTCTCACAACTGCACGAACAAGCTCGGCAGGTGATGCAGGGCCTTGCCCAGGCCTTGTGGCCATCCGCCTCCCTGCCAGGAGGCATGGGGGAGCTTGTAGAGATACTCAAGCGAGCGTGGCGGTGCTTCCGATTATGGAAGATATCTGCCTGTCGACAAGGTGCAAGGGAAGCCTGGGCCATGGTGAAGACTCGATGTACCAAGGCTGACCCGAACCATATGGCCGAGGTAGGACCTGTAGGGCCTGACGGGAAAGAGATCCCCGTCAGCTTGGTGTATGACCAGGTGAAATTAGCCGCAAAGTATTCCCAACAGGATTGTAGGCTAGACAGCCTGTTGGATGGTATAGAAGAAGAATTTAGTCAGTCTAAGTGACTGTGTACTTCGAGTGACATATATTGTCCCTAGCCAGATTGTAAATCATTTGTCATGGCGGACCTTTTCGCTTCGGCCTCCGGACCCGACAGTCCGGAGTGTATCCGAATCCCGCTCAGTTATGTAAAACCCGGGGTACGCGTGGAAACCAGGCGTAGGGGTCATAAGTGCTTGAACAGACAAGTACCCAACTAGTTATGTTATATTACATGTATAGTAAGAAACATCTTCCAGGGAGAATAGTTTCGTTAAGGGTTCCTTTCCCTGGGTACGCATGCATTAATGTGCATGTCCGAACTGCGACAAGAGACGCATGATATAAACATCTGGGGGTATGTATTCTAATAAGTAAAAAAAGTCATCCTTTGTTCGCCGACCGAATATTCCCTTAAGAACACTAGCTTTCGGCTTCACCTAGTCTGAGGTACACGTCCGGCTGACCCGGCAGTAACAATTGCAGAGGTGCTCCCCTTATGCCCTATCCGAATTAACGGGAACGTTGGGCATAAACACAAGAGCCAGGCAACCCAGCTTGGCCAAAACTTAAGTCATATCGATGCATATAATGGTGAAGAAAAGGTGCGTGTGTAAAAATGACACATGTGCGGCAGACATAGAGCCCGGGTCATAATTATATTAAGCTTCTGTATAAGAAGCCCGCAGGTATAATGAGCGCGCTTAGCGCGTAAAAATTGTGCAGTCAAGACACATTTTAACCTTTGAAGGCCACGAAGAAAAGGAAGAAAGACAGTAAAAATATAGATAACAAATATATAAAAAATTGACGGAGGTAAGGAGACGAACACAGAGTCCGGCGCTAGGCGTAGAATCTTCGGAGTCTGGCCGCGTTCCATGGGTTTGGCTCGAGTCGATTGTCCGATGCATCCCGCAGATGGTACGCTCCACCGGTCAGAACTTTGTCCATAAGAAAGGGACCTTCCCATTTGGGTTTGAGCTTGTCCTTTTTCTTTTCTGGTAGGCGTAGAATGAGTTCGCCAAGATTATAAGTTTTGGCCCGTACTTCTCTACTTTGATATCGTCGAGCCTGTTGTTGATAGAATGCGGATCGGTCTTTTGCCATGTCATGCTCCTCCTCCAGGGCGTCCAAACTGTCATGCCGATCTAGCTCGGCTTCTTTATCTTCATACATGTGCACTCAAGGTGAGTCATGAATGATGTCGCAGGGCAGTACCGCCTCTGCGCCGTACACCATGAAGAACGGTGTGTATCCGGTAGTGCGATTTGGCGTGGTCCGCAGCCCCCATAGTATGGAGTCGAGCTCCTCGACCCAGTGCGTATCTGATTCCTTCAAGGACTACACTAGTCTGGGTTTAATGCCGCTCATTATAAGACCATTTGCTCGTTCGACTTGACCGTTAGTTTGAGGGTGATAGACGGATGCATAATCGAGCATAATGCCCATTTTGTCGCACCAAGTTTTTACCTCATCGAATGTAAAGTTCGAGCCGTTATCGGTGATGATACTGTGGGGGACACCGTAGCGGTGTACAACCCCGGATATGAAATCTATCACTGGTCCGGATTCGGCCGTTTTAACTGGTTTGGCCTCTATCTATTTGGTGAATTTATCCACCATGACCAATAGGTACTTTTTCTTATGGCTTCCTCCTTTAAGGGGTCCGACCATATCAAGCCCCCAGACTGCGAAGAGCCAAGTAATGGGGATTGTTTGGAGAGCGGTAGGTGGAATATGGCTTTGGTTTGCAAAGAGCTGGCAACCGACGCAATGTTGAACTAGGTCCTGTGCGTCTGCTCGAGCTGTCGGCCAGTAGAAACCTGTACGTAAGGCCTTACTTACAAGGGCCCGAGCTGCGGCGTGATGGCCGCCGAGTCCAGCGTGAATTTCTGCCAAAAGTTGTTGTCCTTCCACCTCGGAGATGCACCTTTGCAGTACTCTGGTAGCGCTTTTCTTATAAAGCTCTCCCTCGTGGACCTTGCAGGCTTTAGACCGCCGCACAATGCAACGTGCCTCGTTTTGGTCCTCAAGGAGTTCTTGCCTATTTAGGTAAGCCAAGAAGGGTTCTGTCCACGGGGCGATGACAGCCATAATCACGTGGGCCGAAGGTGTTATCTTGGTGGCGGAGCCTCCAATTACGTCAGAGTGTTCACGGTCTGTTGTTGTGGCCGAATCCGGACTATATTGTTGCCGCTCTCCCCTTCCCACACCACGGATGGCTTAAACAGCCTTTACAAGAAGATATTAGGTGGGACAGGGTCGCGCTTAGCGCCGATTCGGGCGAGGATATCCGCCGCTTGATTGTTTTCTTGGACCACATGGTGGAATTCGGGCCCCTCGAATCGAGCTGACATTTTGAGGACGGCATTGCCATAAGCCGCCATTTTTGGGTCCTTGGCATCAAAATCTCCATTTATTTGAGATATTGCGAGGTTCGAATCCCCACGCACCTCTAGGCGTTGAATGCCCATGGAGACTTCCATCCGGAGACCATGCAACGGGGCCTCATATTCGGCTGCGTTGTTGGAGTCTGTGTATAATATTTGGAGTACGTATTGGACTGTATCTCCGGTTGGGGATGTCAGGACGACGCCTGCTCCTAGACCCGCCAGCATTTTGGAGCCGTCGAAGTGCATGATCCAATTGGAGTACGCGCCGTATTCTTTAGGGAGTTCAGCTTTTGTCCGTTCGGCGACGAAATCGGCCAGTACTTGTGACTTAATGGCTCGCTGTGGTTTGTATGATATGTCGAACGGGAGGAGCTCAATGGCCCATTTAGCAATCCGGCCCGTGGCATCGCGGTTGTTTATAATGTCGTTGAGTGGAACCTCGGAGGCCACCGTAACTGAACACTCTTGAAAGTAGTGTCGTAGTTTTTGGGATGCCATGAAGACCGCGTATGCTATCTTTTGATAATGTGGGTATCGGGATTTGCATGGAGTGAGGACAGTAGATACGTAGTATACCGGCTTTTGAAGCAGGAACTTATGTCCGTCCGCTTGTCGTTCGACGATGAGCACTGCGCTTACAACCTGGTGTGTTGCTGCTATATATAACAGCATTGGTTCGCCGATATTTGGCGCGGCCAAAATTGGGTTGCTGGCCAAGGCAGCTTTTATTTCTTCCAATCTGGCCGTGGCCGCGTCCGTCCACTCGAAGTGTTCGGTGTGCCGAAGAAGGCGATAAAGAGGTAATGCCTTTTCTCCCAGTCGAGAGATAAAGCGGCTTAAGGCAGCCACGCATCCAGTTAATTTCTGGATTTTCTTGAGGTTTGTTGGGATAGCCAACTGTGACAGAGCTTGGATTTTAGCCGGATTCGCTTCAATTCCTCTGTTGGAAACGGTGAAGCCCAAGAGCTTTCCAGCAGGTACGCCGAAAACACATTTTTTCTGGATTGAGCTTAATGTCATATGTTCGGAGATTGTCGAACGTGAGCCTCAAGTCGTCTATCAAAGATTCGACGTGTCTGGTTTTAATTACCACATCGTCTACATATGCCTCCACTGTTTTGCTGATTTGTGCTTCCAGGCATGTCTGAATCATGCGTTGATAGGTCTCACCGGCATTTTTGAGCCCGAAAGGCATGGTGTTGAAACAGAAGGGGCCGTATGGAGTAATGAATGCCGTTGCGGCTTGATCGGGCTCCGCCATCTTGATTTGATGGTATCCGGAGTATGCGTCGAGGAAACACAACGAGTCGTGTCCCGCGGTAGCATCGATAATTTGATCGATGCGAGGGAGGGGGAAGGGATCCTTGGGGCAAGCCTTGTTAAGGTCCTTAAAGTCGACACATATGCGCCAGGATTTGTCCTTCTTTGGTACCGTCACCAAGTTTGCTAGCCAGTCCGGATGTTTTATTTCTCTAATGAATCCGGCCTCGAGTAACTTGGCTAGTTCTTCTCCCATGGCTTGTCGCTTGGGTTCAGAGAAATGCTAAGAGTTTGCTTGACCGGCTTGTATCCCTTTAGAATGTTTAGGCTATGCTCGGCCAGCCTACGTGGGATGCCTGGCATATCTGAAGGATGCCAGGCGAAGATGTCACAATTCTTGCATAAGAACTCCCGCAGTGCGACATCTGTTGTGGGGTTCAGCTGTGCCCCGATGGATGCTGTTTTTGTAGGGTCCGTTGGGTGGACCTGGAATTTGACTATTTCGTCCGCTGGTTTAAAAGAGGTGGACTTGGGTCTTTTGTCGAGTATCACGTCGTCCCTGTCCACTTTAGAGCGTAGCGCAGTTAGTTCTTCGGCTGCGAGGGCTTCGGATAACGCTTCGAGGGCCAGTGCGGCGGTTTTATTTTTGGCGCGGAATGCTATGTCCGGATCACTAGCTAGAGTGATTATTCCATTGGGCCCGGGCATCTTGAGCTTCATGTACCCGTAATGGGGTATAGCTTGGAAGATCGTGAATGCCTCTCGCCCTAGAATGGCGTGGTATCCGCTACTAAACGGGGCCACTTGGAATGTGATTTCTTCAGACCTGTAATTCTCCAGCGTGCCGAATACCACATCTAGTGTGATTTTTCCTGCACATCGTGCCTCCCGGCTAGGGATGATTCCTCTGAAGGTCGTGCTGCTTTGCTCAATGCGGCTCTTGTCTATTTCTATTTTTCTAAGAGTCTCCTCATAGATAAGGTTTAATCCGCTGCCACCGTCCATGAGTACTTTCGTAAGCTGGAAGCCGTCCACAATTGGACTAAGGACCAAAGAGATTGGAGCTCGGGCTGTGCGGAATTGAGGTTCGTCACTGGCATTGAAGGTTATGGCCGTGTCGTTCCATGGATTTATCGTTGCAATGTGGCAGACTTCGGCGAGGCTGCGAAGTGCCCGCTTGCGCCTATTGTTTGAGGCAAAAGTCTCGAAGACTGTCAGTACTGTATTGTTATTTTCCGTGGGAGGGTTCTCTGCGGTGTTGTTGACGAGGAGATCCTCGCTGCTCCTGGCCACCTACCGGAGTATCCAACATGCTCTAAGGTTGTGTGTTGGCATGGTATTCGATGTACTGTGAAGTTTGCATGGCCCATTGAGCCATCCCTCCAATATGGTTCCGCGCCCTGTAGTGGGTTTTGGCTTCTTTGTAATTGGATTGGGTGACTTACGAGAGTACACCCTTTTAGTTCGGACAGAGGGTTTAGTTACAGCCGGAGGATCCCAGAATTGTGTTTGGGTTTTCCAAGTGCTTTCCATCGCACAGAACTTCCGTACTATGGACGCCAAGTCAGCGAAGTGCGTTATATCACTGTAACATCCCAATTTTATTAAATTTGGATGTTAATAGAATCATTCAATGCATCTCATATTTCTTGCATTTTGGAGTTTTTGAAATATTCAAATAATAGTTTTCCACTCGAGAAAAACAAATGAGAGGGGATAAGATGACTTCCTCAAAATATAAAAAAAGTGGGAAATTTTATTTTGAATATTACTTTAAGTTTTGGAGTTGTTTGGTATTTATTTTATTTGCAAAAAGTGCATTAGTTGCATTAGGAAAATTATTTTCAAAATGTGTTGTGCTTAAGTTAATGTGCATTAGGCTCTAAATATTATGTAGTTATTTTAGAAATTAATTGGGTGTTTTTATTAATTCTTTTGAATTATTTAGGGCCACTTTAGTGTTCGGTGTTTAAAAAAACGCACGCACGCACTCACCGCAGCCTGGACCGAAACTGGGTTCGGCCCAGGAGCGCCCCAACCGGCCCAGTTGGCCATTTGGCCCAAGGCCAGCGCCCCAGCGCCCGAAACCTCCCGCACCAGTCGACCGCTTCGCGCCCGCCCTCGCTCGCTACCGCCGCCGCCACTGACTGGTGGGCCCCGCTCCACCTCATCTCCCCCAACCTCCCGCTTGCCCCGCTCGGATGAGCTCGCTGCAACGCTCCCGCAACCGTCGGGCGAGGCCCTCGCGGATAACGCTTATCTGCGGCACCCGCACACCCTCCCCTCGCCTATAAATGCCCCGGGCTCCCCTCTGTCGATCTCGTCATCCCGCTTCTTCCCACGCCGCCCCTACCGCCCGCAGTCGCCGCTTGGATCTCGCCGGCCGAACGGACCTCGCCGGAGCATTCCGCTGCCAGTAAACCACCCCGAGCCCTTGTTCCTTCGTCAATTTTGCCATCGTGAAGTCGCGCATCTTGTTGACATCTTTTTCTCGCCTAGGTCCCGCCGGAGACGACGCCCGACCTCGCCGGAGCCCACGGAGCACCGCCGCCTTCGCCTCGCCGACCCCGACGCCCCTGAGGAGCCCCGACGCCACCATCCGGACGCCCAAGCCGCGCCGCACCTCCCCGACGCCGAGGACCGCCGTAGCCACTGCCCCGCCATCACCCGACGTCGCACCGCCGTCCTCTGCTCGTCGCCGGCCACCACCACCCACTGTAAGCCGCCGCCCCACCCTCGCCCGTTAGATCGGACACCAACGGCCTAGATTAGATTAGGTTAGTTTTTTTTAGTTGAACCGGTACGCGGTTAACCATGGTTTTTATTTTAAAAACTACCGGTCAGTTTCCTTTAGACCGTGCGGTTTTATTTAAACTGAGCGTCGGTTTTTATTTAGTTAGCCGCCGCCACTGTTTTTCTTATTTGGCGGTCGTTCACCATGTAGTCTCCGCAGCGGACGCTGCTCGGCCAGCCAGGAGCCGCCACGTGGCCAGGGACCTATTTGCAGTAGTTTTCTTCACCATTTAGTCCCTATAAATATCAGATTAGTCCCTGATCTTAGATTAGCCATAACTTTTTAACCGTAGATCCAAACTCGATGAAACCAGCGGCAAATTCTTCGTATTGTTTAGATCTATCCAGTAGAATAGTTTTTGCAAACTTTTATGTCAGGACCCTGATTCCAAGTCACATCGATCTAGCCGGTAACACCTCATATCACATTGCGGCCTCACGCACGGTATTCCCACGGGTGTCGCCTTACCATGGCCCGGGACCGTTTGCGCCTTTTGGCTCACGTATATGATAGTGTCGCTAGCATCCATATGACAAAGAACCCGGGCCGACATGGCTAGTCGTGAACCCAAAGCGGCGCAGACCTATGGAGACAGGCATACATGAATCACATCGAGCATGTCGGTCATCAGCAAGTGAATCCGGGATGTAGCACTGGGCTAACAGGACTCCGGGGAACCTGGGCTGTAGCAGGCTAGGAAGGACTCCAGAAGTCACCGTGTGACATTTCCCTGAAGGGACAGACATAGGAACGAAGTGAAACACATGCCGGCCAGTCAAGTGTCCTGAGCAGTAGTGCTGGGCTAGCAGGACTCCAGTGAACCGAACTGTAGCGGACTACTATGGCTCGAGGAACACTAGACTACATTTCCCCATAAGAAAGGCTGCCAAGTATAAACAACTAGATTGTCGGATCCCACTCATACCAAGCATTTCAATCATACACACAATATGCCCGATATGAGTACATACAACATGACATCACAACAAAACTCTACAACTCAAGTACTTTATTTAAAGGCTCCAAGAGCCATACATAACATGTTCATACAGGTAGGGGTCACATGACCCGGCACTCAAGTCATACAAGCATACAAGCACATGCGGAAGCAAATAGTCTGAGTACAGACTCTAGAAAGCAAGAAGGCTTCTCGAAGCCTGTCTATCTACATAGGGCCCTCCATGGCCAGGATCACCACCTAGGTGGCGAGTTACTCATCGACGTTGAGGTCTACATAAAACCCATCGGAGGGGGCGGTGTTGTCGTCTGAAAACAGTAATTAAGCAAACATGAGTACAAAGGTACTCAGCAAGTCTTACATCAGAACCTACTATACATGCTCATTCTCAAGAAGGTGGCGGGGTTATTGCAGCAAGCCAGCTTTGACTCTTGGCTAAGCTATCCTACAGAATTTCACTAGTAAAATAGTTTTCCCACACGAGTCCACTACTCACCAACACAATACTCCACCGGGGATCCTCCCTCGTCATCCTACGAGAGGGCCATCCTCCGTACTCACACTTATCTTGAGTCTTGTAGTAGTATCCATTAACTTGTCTATGAACTGTATAGGCAACCAAGTAGTCCTTTACCGCGGACGCGGCTATTCGAATAGTTTTATACCCTGCAGGGGTGTACTTCTTCATACACGCTTTCACCACTTACCGTCATTTACATGACATGTACTCGGCAACCTTCAAGCGGAAGCCCAACGAGGGTGTCGGCCACGGCCTACCTAAACACTCAAGTCTCTAGTCTAGGTTTATCGCCTATCCAGGTTCCATCCGCAGGGAGTCCGGCCGAGGTTTCCACATACGGCCCCGAACGATGTGAACAGGGTTCCCGAGACACCAAACGGGTGACTCGGTACACCGTGCCATGGTGTATCTACCGCAACATAGCCCTCCCCTAGGGTCAGCGATATGCACGGCCGCCAACACATAACCTACAACACCAGAAACTAATTGCAACTCCTGGACAGAGTACTAGGGTGAATAAGAAGCCGAGAGGGTCCATTGGTTTCGGGCCCAATGTATGGTAGTAACTGAATCTTAAATCACACATACAAATCTCAGTTCTTATGGACGGTCTCAATGAAACAACCCACCATGTACTCCTACATGGCCTCTCATCGATACCTTTACCAAATCATGTTCAACACATCCCTCACATTACCGACATAATCATTTCACTCTAGCCCATCACCCAGATGAACCAGACCTGACACAACTCTAAGCATAGCAGGCATAGCAAGGTAGGAAACACATACATGGCTCAATCAACTCCTACACATGCTAGTGGGTTTCATCTAGTTACTGTGGCAATGACAGGTCATGCAGAGGATAAGGGTTCAACTACCGTAGCACACAGCAGTTTGAATCGCGTTGTCTTAATGCAGTAAACAAGAGCAGAAGCGAGAACATGGGTTTGTATCGGAATGATCAATGGGTTGCTTGCCTGATGTAGTGGTAGTAGGGTACTGCCCTTCAGACGAATACTCGGGGTTATCCTCGGAGGCAGAACCTACCACAAAAGACACACCGAAACATAATCAACACATGACAATATGCAACAATATGATGCATGCTATGACATCGCAAAATGAATGTGTCTTGGCCTAATGCAAGCTAAAACAGAAAGGAATGAACTCATTTGAATCAAAGATTCAAATGTTAGTTCATATAACATAGCCTTATTAGTGCATTATCTTACTTTGCTTAAACAGCAAGGTTACCTTGTTTTGACATGCATGAAACCATTACAGATGGATAGATTGAATTTTTCTTATCATTTTTCATATATAAATTGTTTGATTTGGAGCTATGGTTGATTTTCTATGATTTTTAGAAGTTTTGGCTATTTTCTGGAATTTCCTATTAAAGAATAAATCCAGAAAAGGATTTACTGCGTCAGCATTGCGTCAGAGTGACGTCAGGGGTCAACGGGGCGGTCCAGGTCAACCCTAACCTGTGGGTCCCATCTGTCAGTGTCAACTAACTAACTAAAATTAGTTAGTGTTAAACTAATACTATCCTAGTTTAATTAGTGGCCTCGGGCCCACACGTCAGTGAGTCAGGGGAAGTCAAAATGGGGTTAACCTGGGTCAATCTCGCCGGAGTTGACCTGGGGCTCGTCGCCGGCAGGGCCAGGGACGGCGGAGGGGTGCGGGTTTTGCACTCCGGCGACCAAAAGGACGGCGGAGACCATCTACGTGATGCGGGGAGTGAGCCGCGTCGAGTGGTGACAGTGGGTGGAGCTGGGGTGGCCGGAAACGTCGCTGGCGTCGACCTTGGCGGCGGCCGGAGCTCGGGTGAGCTCAGAACCGAGGCTGTGGGGCACGGCGAGGCGCGTGGCAAGGTGCGTTAGACTCCTGGAGACGTGGTGAGGTTAGTGGACTAAGTGGCGTGGCCGTGGCATGGCCGGAGCCTCGTCGATGACGAGCTCCGCGGTGGCGCGTTCGGGCGAACTCGAGGCGGTGCGTACGGTGCACGAGAGCTAGCACGGAGAGGGGGAGAAGGTTAGTAGCTCACTGCGGTTGCAGGGGAGCGAACGGCGAGCTCGGGAAAGAGCTGGAGCGAGCGGGGCGGCGAGGGGGATCTCCGGCGACCGAGGTTGAAGACGAGCTCGGTGCAGCGTCTCCGGGGCGAGCGAGCGCTCGGGGATGGGTCGAGGCGAAGCAGTGGACGATGGCGGAACTTCTTGGCACGGCGAGGCAGCGAGTGGACGGCGGTGGCTACGGTGGAGCTTGTCGGCGGCGACGGCTGCGCTCGGCAGGAAATGGGGAGAGAGCCAGAGAGGGTGAGAGGGCCACGGGGAGAGTGGGGAGAATGAGAGGGGGACGTGGGGGAGTGTGTGGCATTCGTAGGCGCGTCCGGGGCGTCGGCGGAAGCAGGAGGTGGCCGGCGTGTGGCCGCGGGCGCCGGCCACGCGCCTCTCGTCGTCCTGACGAGAGGAGGATGACTGGCCGAGCTAGTGGACTGGGCCGAGCTGGGCCAGGCCAAGGCGACAGGTAAGTTCCTTCTCTCTCCTTTTTCTGTTTTTTATTTATTCTATTATTTCTGTAACTTCAGGGCTTTATTAAAAATGCCAGGGCATTTCCAAAAATCATAAAATTAATCATGGCTACTTATTAGAATATATCCAACAACAAACATTTTAGTTTATGATTATTTGAGCATTTAAAATATTTTATAGCATTTAAATGCCCAAATGCAAATACTATAAGAATTAATCCAATGACCTTAAGATGTCCTAGAAAAATGTGCACCATTTTTGTCAACGGTTTTAACCCAAAACAAAAAGAGTGGGCTTTTTAGAAGGGCATTTCAGGTTCATTGAAAAAGTTTTTAGTAAACCCTAGTTGTTCCAGGGGGGTGCTGGGGGTTCTGTCATCCCCATTTCAAATTTAGAATAAATTTAAACATGATGCACACTATAATGCTTGAACTAGCTAGGGTGTGAAATTTTGTTAGATTCAAATTTGAATTTATTCAGATTCGAATTCAAACTTCAAATAGCCATATCTTCCAAACCGTAGCTCCGATTAAGTTGATTCCTTTTGCATGTTGTCACCGTAGCAAAGCCCTATCACCTGGACCTTTGTCACAATAATTTTCACACGCTAGATTCTGCCCTTTAATATATTTTTACTAGTATGCATAATATGCACTATATTTCACATCACTCTTTGAACCATAGGCCTATGTTGTTTTGCACTTAGAGTATTTCTGTAGTAGCTTAGTGTGTTGTATGTTCATTTGGTTTTTCCGAGACTTTTTGCTATGCATGTTCTTTTGGTCTCTGGAATGTTGCTTATGTTTGTTTATCTTCTTTGCGATAGATGGCCGGGAGTGCGAAGCAGAATATTATCAGTCTTTAGAATCCAACCAGCAGTACCAAGGCAAGTTGCATCTTGATCATGTTTCATTACCTATGTTTTTATTATGCACTTAGTTCTTTGCGGTAGGACTGCATGGTAGGAAACCGGTGCCACATGACTTTGCTTTTCACCCAGTAGTTCATTGAGGTAGGTCTGAACCATATAACTTTGTCACCATCGTTTTACTTTATGTTGCTATGCTAAGTAGACGTGGATTGGGGAGTGATCATTGTGAGAGATGAGTGACAATGTAGTAAATAAGACCTAAGTTAAATAATGAACTACCTGGGCGGAAACTTGTGGGAATGGTGGCGAAGTACAGTGGGGCACGCATGGGAAATCCATGGTGGTGCACCACTAGTGGACCGTCCGCTCAGGCTCAAAGATATCAATCGTATTCCCATGTCTAGAAGCTTACGTGTGCAGCCACAGGCCAATATGGGCTCTGGCTTAGTTGAGTAGTTAGTGTGCCCCCTTCCGGGATGGGCTAATAGATGTAGAATGATCTAGGTGTACCGGCCTATCCGTGGGTTAAGGGGGAACATTTTTGAAAGGCTATGTCTCGATCTTCCGATCATGGAGGTTGTCGAGTCTTGTGGGGAAAAGTGCACAACCTCTCCAGAGTTTTCAACCTAATCGATTAGCCGTGTCCCCGGTTATGGACAACTTGAGCATCTAGTAGTGGAAATGCCGGGAGATCTCCTCACCTTTAATTAAACAGTTGGGTTTTAAATGAAACTTGGGGACGGATGGAGTTGGATTTGCCAACTCACCCTATGCAAATGTGTAGTAGTAGAATAACAATCTTTTCTAATAGGGAAAAACTAGCTTTATGCAAAAAACTAAACTTAGAGCTTTCCACCAGCCAAACTGCATGTAAAAGTAGGTTCATTACACTATGATGTGACTTGCCAGTACATTCAATGTACTGGCCCATTTGGCTGCAACTTATCACGTTGCAGATATATCCGACGAGGATTAAGGTGCGATAGGTCGATGTTCTACACTCAACCTTGCTCGTGGAGTTGGACTCATTTACTTCTTTGCTTCCGCAGTATTTGCTTATTGGCTTTATGCCCTATTTTGTAATAAATGTATTGCTCCTAGACTATCGATGTAATAAAGAGATGTGTGTTATTTCTGTTATTTCATCGAGTACTGTGTGTGCTAGCAAGTCGATCCAGGGACTAGCACGGTAAGCACAGAGACTTCGACTCTTACCGAGTTGGGTCGCTACAATCACGGCGACTTATGGAGTTGAGGATGCCCTTGTCCGTGCAATTTTTGCAAAAGAATGAAATTGCGTCTTCCTCGTGACAATCCTTCACCTTGCTTATTGCAAGGACGAATCTGGCCCAATAGTGATGTACTGTCTCTTGGGGCTCTTGTCTAATATGGGAAAGATCACTTATGTGAGGGTGGGTAGGTAGATTTAAGTCTAAACCCTGACCCAGTCTGAGACCCGAAGGAGTTTCCCAGCTTGGTAGTTCGGGCTCTGGGACGTTGCCCAACGGTACTAGCCCGCTGTTCGATTCCAGGTTCGAAGCTTGGGCCATGTCCTCCCATAGACGGGTATCCGGCTCGGAGAGCTCGGGAATCCGGACATAGTTTTTCCTCAAAATAGAGGAAGAATCGCTACATCGCTCCTCCACTACCGCTATCTGATGGGTAACCGGTGGAGAGTTAATCTCTCTTTGGTCGGGGTTAAGCCCGATCCAATCATAGTCTGTAGCGACTTCCAAGGCGGCAATGCAATCCAAGAGCTCGTTCAAAGAAGAGAGCTCCATTGGATCCATCTGCTCGGCGAATCCCGAGCCGACGTGGAGGCTGTTTTTGATGACCCGAGAAGTCATCGTCGGCGTGACAGCCGACGGGGCGGTCACGACGAAACCGCCTAATCGGAGAGTTTGGCCTACAGCCAGGGCTCCCCCAGAGGTAACGTTGTCCCTGACAACAAGACGAGCCATCAGGCCTTATCGTGACGGCACAATGGAACTCTCAATGAAAGCACCAATATCGGTGTCAAAAACGGCGGATTTCGGGTAGGGGGTCCTGAACTGTGCGTCTAAGGCGGATGGTAACAGGAGGCGGGGGGCACAATGTTTACCCAGGTTCGGGCCCTCTCGATGGAGGTAATACCCTACTTCATGCTTGATTGATCTTGATGATATGAGTATTACAAGAGTTGATCTACCACGAGATCGGAGAGGCTAAACCCTAGAAGCTAGCCTATGGTATGATTGTTGTTGTCCTACGGACTAAAACCCTCCGGTTTATATAGACACCGGAGAGGCTAGGGTTACACAGAGTCGGTTACAAGGGAGGAGATCTACATATCTGAATCGCCAAGCTTGCCTTCCACGCAAAGGAGAGTCTCATCTGGACACGGGACGAAGTCTTCAATCTTGTATCTTCATAGTCCAACAGTCCGGCCAAAGTACATAGTACGGCTGTCCGAGGACCCCCTAATCCAGGACTCCCTCAGCCCTCGTGTTGCATTCCCTTTTTAATTGTTTTTGCGCCACGTGCAAAACAAAACGCACGTGCGGCATATATTTTGCACGTTTGCGGTAAGTTTTAGCTCGCTGCTCATTATTCACGCGTCTAGCGATGGCGTTGTGGCGCGGGAAGCGCGTTCGGGAAGGGGTCGGAACCTTGGTAAATAGGCGCTGGTGCGGTTGAGATGGAGGTGTGGAAACCATGGTAAACTCGTCTCCGTGGTTGAGCGGGAGCGGCCAAAGCAAAGTACAATCATCTTTGTAGTGGAGCTGGGAGGGGCAAGCATAAGGGACGAAGACGGGGATAACATATCGGATGTGATTATACAAGCACTAAAGCACCAGATCCCATCAAAACTCCGAAGTTAAGCGTGCTTGGGCAAGAGTAGTACTAGGATGGGTGGCCTCTTGGGAAGTCCTCGTGTTGCATTGCCTTTTTAATTTTTTTTGTGCCGCGTGCAAAACAAAACGCACGTGCGCAGCATATATTTACCATGTTTTGCTATTTTCCACGCTTTCGGTAAGTTTTAGCTCGCTGCTTATTATTCACGCGTCTAGCGGCAGCGTTGTGGCGCGACAAGCACTATCTGAAAGGGGTCAAAACCGTGGTAAATAGGCGCTGATGCGGTTGAAAGGGAGGGGTGGAAACCGTGGTAAACTTGTCTCTATAGTTGAGCGGGAGCGGCCAAAGCAATGTACAATCGTCTTTGTAGTGGAGCTGGGAGGGGCAAGCATAAGGGACAAAGACGGTGGTGACATGTTGAAGGCGATCAAAGCAACACTAATGCATCGGATCCCATCAGAACTTCGAAGTTAAGCGTGCTTGGGCGAGAGTGGTACTAGGATGAGCTACCTACTGTGAAGTCCTCGTGTTACATTACCTTTTTAATATATATTTTTGCGCCACGTGCAAAATGAAATGCATGTGCGCGGCATATACTTACCACATTTGCAGTAAGTTCTAGCTTGCTGCTCATTACTCACGGGTCTAGCGACGGCGTTGTGGCGTGGGAAGCGCATTCTGAAAGGGGTCAAAACTGTGGTAGATAGACACTGGTGCGGTTGAAAAGAAGGGGTGGAAACCGTGGTAAACTCGTCTTCGTAGTTAAGCGGGAGCCGCCAAAGCAATGTAAAATCGTTTTTGTAGTGGAGCTGAGAGGGGCAAGCATAAGAAACGAAGATGGGTTAACATGTTTGATGCGATCATACCAGCACTAAAGCACCTGATCCTATCAGAACTCCAAAGTTAAGCGTGCTTTGGTGAGGATAGTAATAGGATGGGTGAACTCCTGGGAAGTCCTCTTATTGCATTTCCTTTTAAAAAAAATTCGCACCGTGTGCAAAACAAAACACACGTGCACGGCATATATTTACTATATCTTATTATTTTGCATGTTTGTGGTAAGTTTTATCTCGCTTCTCATTATTCACGCGTCTAGCGACGGCGTTGTGGCGTGTTCTGAAAGGGGCCGAAACCATGGTAAATAGGCGCTGGTGCGGTTGAGAGGGAGGGGTGAAAATCATGGTAAACTCGTCTCCATAATTGAGCGGGAGTGGCCAAATCAATGTACAATCATCTTTGTAGCGGCAAGCATACGGGACGAAGACAGGGATAACATGTTGGAAGCGATCATACCAGCACTGAAGCAACGGATCCCATTAAAATTTCAAAGTTAAGCGTGCTTGGGGAAGAGTAGTATTTGGATGGGTGACCTTCTGGGAAGTTCTCTTGTTGCATTTTCTTTCTAATTTTTTCATGCCTCGTGACAAACAAGACACACGTGTGTGACATATATTTATCTTGTCTTCTTATTTTTCATGTTTTCGGTATATTTTGACTCTCTACTCATTATTCACGCATCTAACAGCTGTGTTGTGGCGCGGCAAACGCGTTCTAAAAAAGATCGAAACCGTGATAAATAGGCGTTGCCGCGGTTGAGAGGGATGGTTGAAAACCGTGTGAGGATAAGGGACAAATATAAGGATACCATGTGGTATGCCATCATGCGTACACACAAAAGTACCGCATCATCTCAGTACTTCAAAGTTATGCTTGTTGTGACGAGAGTAGTACGTGAATGGGTGTTTGGTAAAAGTACTTGCTATTCTTACGACAACATAAATTGCCATGAAAACAATACATTTTACAATGGCATCCCAGAAAATGTCTGCACTATTACATTTCTCATTAAATATTTACATTTGTTCCGGATGGGATAAAAATCCCGAAATGTGCAAATCAACTGCCGGAGCCACTGAGAACATACCTTTGAGGATAAAATTCCTGAATTACATACAATCACCACGGTAACTCCCCCAATATGACAGCAGCCAAATAAAGTAATAAACTATGTACATCATCGAATGCAGCCCCTCTAATCTATGATCACATCGGCTAAAACTTTGGCTGCCTCTGTGAAACATAGTGGTATGCCTTTCTTTAATTTTGCTCTTATTTGCACTCTTCTCTCAACATACAACAGATTAGAGTGGTACAACTTCCTACAAGCCAGCTCCTATCTTGCAAAATCATAGTGCAGGAGGATCACCAACCAACCTCAGATACAAAGCTTCACCGGGCGAGCATCGGGTAGCCTACCCATAGAATTTTAGTCAACTTGTGTTCAGCGTTCTGGAAGCAGCAAGGGAAACATTTTGGTCCACCATCGTTTGCCTTTTCATGAAGACGGCGTACACAAGCTCGTTCCAGGTATCAGGAACTCCAGGCAAGCACCAATGGCTGCAATCCTGTCTACGCAGGGGGACAGGCCCCGAAGGGCTGATGTACACTGACAAGTGACCATCTTTTCGCTGTGCCGTCATCTGTGTCACGTTCAGTATAGCTAATCCAGGCATCTTGGGTTTTGTGCTGCTCCCAAGAACATTATGGACAGGCTCAAGCTTGTCCGCCCATTGCTCCAGCGATTTAAACGGTGTCGCATCAGGAAGAGTTTCCAAGTGGCAACTCCCTCCACTCTTCCAGTCGCCGCCCCTATGGAAAACATGGATTACTCTAGTTATGGATCAGTCAATTTGTCCAACTATTGTTAAATTGGTTTGAAAATGGGAATGGGAGAAATTAATCCAGTGTTTTACAGCACAGAAGTCAGGAAGCCTCCATTATTTGCTTTTCAAGTTCCTAGACAAGATACAAGAAGCACCACTTTCCACCGAAAGCCCAACCCGTATTCTCATATATTCAGTAAAATTGTAAAAACGGCCAGCGAAAGGTGGATCATATATCGAACAATAATGTTTTGGCGAAGTTTGAATATAAACCATAATGAATAAATTCTGAGCCCAAAACATATTGTGTCAAGCCAACAACATGCGATGATTGTTTGGTGCCTTGAAACATAATCATTCTCAATGAAAATGCTATAGCAAGGAAACATAAAAAGGAATACGTAGCAGTGATAGATAAGTGGTTCGTTAGACAGACCTGAAGTGCACAGGAGCATAAGTACGGAAGATGACCTGGGTCTTGCTTGTGTTAACTTTTTTGTGAACCCAATTGAAGAGTGTTTGTATTGATTTTTGGTATGCATCAATAACAGTCATCTTCATCTTCACCTTACTGCCTTCTTGAAAATAGGCGCCCCTAGCACACATAAAGAAACCCTTGTTTAAAGTCAACTACGGAAGATGCAATTGTGTTGTGGTGGTTCCAGAAGAAATTAACTACATATAGAGATGTATCGGTGAATCATCATTACATAAAGCAGGTTGGGGACAAGAAATCTCATACTAGTACGTTCATAGTACGTATAATTGAAGAACAAAAGAGTTCTTGGGCCTCTTTATTACCCATTTAGCTCTAACCACATCTTAACATTCCATATCCTCAATAGTCTCATGAATCATGCTATCATAGTTCTGTCAAATAGCTATCAAAAAAGTATACACATGAACAAATTAAAATATTGGGTATACTAATCAAATACTACTCTGCTGGTGTGTATACTAATAACTAGTACTATGTTAATTTCGAATTTGAAAGGTGAATTCATGAACGTGGAGAAGGTATGGTAAAATAAAAGGACACATCTACAAGAAACATTTAACAGTGAAGCAGGACAAGTTAGTAAGTCAACATAATGTATATTATTAGTTGCTTACCCTCTAATTGTTTTCTCGTAGTTCCACCAATGCCCTGTGTTAAAGATCAAAATATCAGCATTGCTCCACTTACCACGGTCTGACATCCAATCCATGGCATCCACCTTAATTGTGTACTTAACAACCTTAGAGGCTCCAGCTGGTGCACGGCCATGAAGGGCTATAAAAGGAGATCTGTAATACTCCACTGTGCAATTGTAGTCGCTAAACTTGAAAATCAAGAAACCCGTGTGCTTTGTGATGGGACTTCCATTAATTTCATAGATGGACTTCTTGTTGGGAACAACACTTGAGAGCATACAAAGCAGAGACTCCCATTGGTTCCTTCCAATTGAATCACCAACGAATACTACTCTTCTATTCCGTAGCTTCTCGAGCATAAACTTGGCATCAAATCTAAGAAACGAGAGAAGAAAAACTGCACTAAGTTAGAAAGCAGAGGTAAATTATGCTTTATAGAGGATAAAAGCAAATTGTTCTGGTTGCTCCGCTCACATAGACATGATTAGCAGTAAGCAAAAAAATGAACTTACATAATACAAAGAAACTGACGATCACTTTCATTTGTAGGATTCCAATTTGCAAAGAGTTTGAGAGCAGTGACATGCTCAGTAAGATTATTACTACGATTATTCCAAGTAAAGGCTCTGTTCAAACTTAATTACAATGCTCTGTTCTTTAGCTTCACCATAAAGGCTCTTCATTTTTTTGTCCATCAGTGATGTGCTAAGCACAATAAACTAATTGCTGCAGTCACATACATGAAAACATTAAATTTAACTAAGGAAGCTAACCAGCAACATATCCTAGATTTCACGGTGCAAAAAAAGAACATAACAACACCAGTAACAACAGAAATAACAGAGGACTCAACAAATAACAGGAACAGACCACTTCCAACCACAATGGCAAGAAAGACGGCAACATCATGTCAGACCCAAATAACTGAACAATATCATTCAATTAACTAATATATTTCCATGTTGATTGCTATAGATTGCGTCACGTTTATTTGACAAAGCCATCACCATCCTAATTTCTTCTTTTTGACAAGTTCGGCCAACTGAAAATTAAAAACTGCACAGGCACAGCCAACCTATCCACGTGACCAAGAACCAGTAATGGATTGGAACTTGTGAGTACAAATGTGAATTGTGCATTCAACTCCCCAGAGAGCGACATGTTGAAATTCATGTCGGATAATAGTGAATTTAAGGTTCTTGTGAGTTGTGAGTTGTGACTAGAAATTTCTCTGACACAACAAGCTTGGCAAAACTACATAAACCAAACGGAGGGGGTACTGGTAGCAAGCAACGGCGCAAGCAAGAAGCAGCGAACTCGAACCAACCAACCAACCAACCTGGGTAGATCGCAGCGCGACGGCTGCCACCGCCATTTGACATAGGACGTGTCCGGCCGGCCGTTCTCGGAGCACCGGAACCCACCGTCCAAGAAGGGGCAGTCCTTGGAGTCGTAGAGCGGGTAGCTGTCGTCCCACACCCAGCTCCCGTCGAACAGGTCGCACTCCTCCTCCTCCACTGCCGCCATCGCCGCCGCACCGGCCCCGTGCCCCTTCTCCGGGGACGGCGAAGGCGACGCCTCGGCCGCGATGGAGACCCCGCCGCTCCAGAGCTTCCTGGGGGACGCGAGCGCGTAGTCGACGGCGGCGGTGTAGCGGAGCGACGCGGTGCGGACGAGCAGCAGCAGCAGCAGCGCGGCGGTCGCCGTGACCAGGACGGCGAGCCCCACCACCCCGGCCTTCTCCAGCGGCCTCCTCATCGCCCGCCGCTTCGTCGGCGACCCCACCATCGCCCCTCCCCTACCTCGCGAAGCAAGGCGAGAAGAGACCAAGAACAAAGCTGAAGTTTATGAGACGGGGACGAGGGCCGAGCGGCAAGCGAATAGAATTTGTGTTTGTGTGGGGGAAAGCGAAGCGTGTGGACTGTGGAGTACACTTGGGCATGCACCGCCACGGCTACCCCATTCATCGCCATGGCCCATGAGCCATTACGGCATTAGCATGGGCGAGATGCCGACTCCAGTCCAGTAATGATGGTAAGATTTCTGCAGCCCACACGGAGACGCCATTCTTTTTAGGCTAACACGGAGAGGAGACGCCATCTGTTTCAGCATCACTGTCCCGTGGAATCTTCTCATGGGCCACACGTTGACGAGGGACGTGACCGGTGCTCTTCCGTGGTTCACTTGTTCCGAATTGCCGACTAGATGCCATTTTCTCGTGTTCCAATTCTAGGTTGCTATCGCCTTTTGTTATATATATTGAGCCAAATCCACTATAATATGGACCACGGAGTAGTGTTGCCAAGGATTAGAACCACTGAATAGCAATGTGCTTCCTCAAATTCTATCCATATTTTTTCAAAGTGGCTTTGCCACCACGAAAGATTCTTTTCCCATCTGCATCTGTCCCAGCACCGTGTTCTTTAGGGCACTGCAGTAGCATGGCGGCGAGCTGCGCCGCCATGTACTGGATTAGAGGCTGGGTCTCAGGGCCTCCCGCGTCGGGCGGCGCTTGGAGATGTCCCCCTGACGTAGTGCAATTTGTTTTCAGGGGTTGGCGAAGTGCACACAACAAGCGTAAGCATCCGCGCTACTGGGCCGGCCCGTTAATTACTACTCTCTTCGTTTCAGTTAGTATTAAATCAGCGACACTTATTTTAGAGTAGAGAGAGTATCATATGTTTGTATTGTTTCTTTTTCTTTGTATTTCAAATAAAATAAAACGTAGATATTTCAAAATTACTTTACTTGATTTTCTAAAAGCATTCATCGCACATTTAAAAGGAGTTCATGTAGTGCAAAAATAATGTTTGAACACCTTTTAGAATTGTTGATAGGATTCAGAAAAAAAAGTTCATGATATTTAAATAATGTTCACTCGTTTCAAAAAAAAATTCACAACACTTTATCAAAAACAATTACAATGGACAGAAAATGTTGGCGCAAGTTAAAAAATGTTTCAAACCATTCAAAAACATGCGTATGACATTTAAAATGTTCACAAATTTTAGAAAAAAGAATATTTGTGACATTTAAAAGAACTGTTGAACATTACGATTTTAGGTTCGTAACTGAAACGACTCTTCTTGCATAAAGTCAAACGCATGCAAGTTCCTCACATGCATGTTGTGTGTTGATTGACGGGAGCACAAGCTTTTCTATTGGCCTGCATGCCACGTGTGTATGCTTCCAAATTGCAACTGTACATTCATGCAAAACAACAAGAAGATGGTGGCAGTAAAGATTATTAGCATAGGAATAAAATGTTCTAACACTCCGACGACGAACCCGATAAAAATCTGTTCTCATCAGTAGATTCGTCGTGACGAGATCTTTAAAATTAGATCTCATATTGGTATGCTCCAATGACTTTTTTGGGGGTCCAAACTTATCTCTTTTAGACTACTTAAATTTATCACTCATACAATATATAATTTATCAGGCTATTTACACAAAACTTAATGGGCATAAAAAGGATTCTTCCAACCTTCTCCCTACATGCACATGCATGTATGCACTAGAGGCAGAAAACCCCGATAACAACCTAGATTCTTCCTATTCAAAATATTCAAAATCATTTGTATGTTTAATCCTCGGCCCGATTGATAATCCGTTTGCACCATTAAATCTATCGCGACGAGATTTTGAAAGCTAGATCCTATGTTGATATGTTCCAATGACTTTTTTTTATCAAAACTTACCATGCTTGCGCTACGTATGTTACCACATCTATGATACGTTGGTTATCATGGTGTTTGCACTGAAGTTACCGAGGTATGTTTCAACAATTTTTCTCCTGAATCAAAATTATATGGCATTTTGTACGTAATTTATTAGGTCTGCGGTGTATATTACCATACTATTTACACATAAGTTACAAGAGTATGTTTTCAAACATTTTCCCCCAATCAAAGTTGTCGTGGTGTTTGTATGTAAGTTATCATGTTTGCGGTTCGTATATTATCGTACCATTGACACCTAAGTTATCAGGTGTATGTTTTCAACGACTTTTCCCCTTGGTCAAAATTATCATGGTGTTTGTACATAAGTTATCAAGTCTGCGGTTCGTATATTACCTTGCTACTTATACATAAGTTATCGGGGGTATATTTTCAGTGACTTTTTCCTCCGATCAAAGTTACTGCATTGTTTGTACGTAAAATATCATGTCTGCAATGCATAGATCATGCTATTTACACAGAAGTTATTAGGATATGTTTATATAAAAAACTAGATCAAAGTTCATGTAGATAGAAAAATCATATTCCCTTTCTTTTAGGAAAAAGGAGACATCAGTGAGATGGTTGCTTAATTAAGTTAACTACTACATCATTCAGGGTTTAAATCCCATGGCATGCAAAAAAAGAGCTTCTATATTTTCTAAATTTTACTGTTCATTCAGTGCACTTGCACCTAGGAGCAGAAGCTCCAAGCGCCCAAATAGAAGTCTTTCCTATTATTTACACAAAAACCAACCTAGCTAGCTGAGCAGGTAGATGGCCCTCGGGATGGAGAGAAAATGGGGATTAAGTTTAGGGGGAAGAGGGAAATCGGTGGGATGAAGGATCATACGATGGAGATCGGACGTGGGACGAGGCATCTGACGCTTAAAATCAGATGGTTCACCCCTTACTTTTCTCATTTAAAAAAATGTTCATACAATGCAAAAAATTATTATGTACTATAAAAAATGTTACCCACTATAAAACAAATGTACAAGACATTTCTAAAAAAATATGCATTTTCAAAATATTTATGACAGTTTTGAAAAATGTTAATGCCTTGTAAAATATTGTTCACGTCATATAAATATGTTTCATAACATTAAACAAATGTTCAACGTGTATCTGAAAATGTTAAACATTTATTAAATGTAAATGTTCCAAACAAGTATTTGCAAAAATGCCAATTATCTATTTGAAATATTGAACATGTATCAAAAGTATTATGTGTGTATACGAAAAATGTAGAAAATGTATTGCAAAATGTTGATATGTATTTAAAAAAATAAAAGAAAACAAACAAGGTAAAACAATCGCAGAAAAAGAATAACGAAAGCCAAAGAAAACAATTAGAATGCAAAATGCATAAAAGGTAAAACACAAAAAAATATCAAAAACCACAACAAAAACCAATGAAAACCAGCACAAAAAACACACAGAAAAATATATGAGAAAACCGGTCTCGATGCTTCACTAAAAACTGCTCCCCAAAGACCCGTACAGGGATGGTCCATCTGGCTCTTGCCTATTGTGAGACGGTACTGCGATACGGAATAATGCCTCGCAATAAGCGAGATGTAGCTCACATGCAAATAATAAAGGATCATGTGTTGGATTTCCTATTCACCACTCTTTGCGGTAGGTTGGGACAAAACGCACAAGGTTGGTGGGTTTTGGTCCGACCCATGGTAGCTGCTACAGGTTCTCTTTTTTCCCCTAATTTTAGGAACCTTCTAGAAGGTTCAAGCTTGGTTTTTTGTTCCTTTATTACTTTCCTTTTTATTAATAGAAATTTGATATTTCTTGATATTTGTAAATTTCAAAAATATTCATGTTTTTGAAATTTGTTAAAAAAATCAAAATTGTTCATGTTTTGAAGCATTCTTTGCAAAACTTTTAAAATGTTTGCATTATTCTAAAAAGTACAAATTTCATACTTTTTAGCGTTTTAAAAGAAATGCAAATTTTAAGACATCTAATTTTTAAGTAAATATTCAAAAAATTAGAAAAAATGTTCACATTCTTAGAAAGATTTAAATAATTGAAAAGGTATTCGCATTTTCTAAAAATGTTCACTTTTTGTCAACTTGTTTTCATGTTTTCAAAAGATGTTCACATTTTCACAAACTGTTTAGAAATTTAGAAAATGGTTTTTCTAATGCTGAATAAAAACCACGTCTTGAACTGTTTAAGGTTTGCTACAATGTATTTCCCAGTTCAAGACAGTGTTTTGCGATTCGCTATAGTGTTTCCACTGTAGTATCCTAGTCGTGCCTGCAATGGGTCGGCAACCCAATTGCGTTGCCCCTATTTGTCGCGCCACTGTTGGAACGTCCAATAGGAACTCCCATCATGTGGGTTTATGCAGCCGTCAGTGGGTTCCAGACAGTTAACTGGGATAGCCCATCTAAAATTTGCTTTGCGCATGGGTGCCCACTAAACACTTTTAAGTGGAATGGGTAGCAGAGTCCGAGTCTCACCTTACGTCGCAGTACCGGTGTAGCCTCTTCCAACCGGGGACGTTGCCCCGGAGCCCAATGCCCCCCGCTGTTGACATGGAGAAGCAGAGGCCCAACCGCCACCGTCCTTTGCAGTGCCCCGGGCTTGCCCGATGGCCACCTCTAGCTGTGGAGGGGGAGGGACCGAATGGGGAGGAAGGTGGCGGGGTTAGGGTTTAGGCCCCCGAGTCTCCTAAGCGAGGCGACACGAGGGTGGGTGGTTCTTGCAGTTGTTCGTGATTTCCCATAAAGATGGATCATGGTTGTTCCATATTCCGAGCATCAAAATAACTTTGTACGGGTGACATGGTGTTGGGTGTTCCATATTTTCATTGGCTCTCTTCAGGAAGATTATCTGTTTCAAGTTGAGCCTCATCAACTAATTTAGTTTGTTTCACATCTGATTCTAACTTGTGCTTCTGCGGAGGTCTTAGCGAAACCGAGTCTCTAGCACCCAAAGGTCCCCCTTCCCAGGGTGGGGCCTAAAGTGGAGTCCATCAGCTTTCGAGTTATCTCCACTCGCTCTAGTGTGTTTGCTGTAGATATATGCGATTTTGTCACACCTTTAGAATTAGTGAAGGCATCTAGCAAATTATTAGCTAGCCGGAGATTTATTATCCTCTGAACTTCAATTCTGCATCACTAGTGTGTGGATATAAGGATTGAATCCCAGGGCCTAGGGCACAAGTGGAACTGAGTGCTCTACTCTTATGCGTAGGGCCAGAAAATAACCAAAATGCTTTCGAGGTGAATTCTCCAATATTATCCATTCCAATGGACTTAACCTGATTATCAAGGAAACTTGCCCTTAAATGTATTATCTAGGAAATAAGCTTTATAAAAGCACGGTTCCTTGTTGACAAGAGGCATACATGGCTCCTCCGAGTACTGGCGTTAATATAAGTACCATAAAAATATGTAGGGGGCTGACAGGGGTTGTATCGGTCCACAAATATCGCCCTTGATTCTTTACAGGAATGAAGGTGACTAAGCTCTTACTGTGCGAAAAGGATGGCATAGGAATTAACTTCCCCTTGGCATATGAATTATAAAATCTTTTGGATTTGAGAAGCCCTTACTTTAATGTTGTGACCAACAGTATTAGTGATGATTTTTCTCATCATACTCAACCCAGGATGACCTAGTCTACGAGGCCATATTTGGTTAGAATCTTGGTTACCAAAGATGGCTTTCATAGCAATATACTCTTCAATAGATTTATGTATGTGTAATGCAATCCTGATGCTAAGGAAGGGAGTTTTTCAACCACATTCTTTTGATATCCATCAAACTTAGTCATAAGTAAATATCCAACATTATGCTCTTTGCCAATTTATAACAACCATTGGGTCAGATATCCTTGAAGCTCAAAAGGCTTCGCTTCGATTCGGGGTACAATAGTACTTCGTTGATCACTATTTTTGTAACCATAGGGAGAACTAATGTGGCTCTTCGAGTGCCAACAATATGAGCATTGCTTCCAGCAATATTCATGATATTCCTGGTTTTCTTTTTCAAAGTCTGAAAATATTTATCTTCTTGGATAATTGTGTTTGTGACAGTGTTGTCTATAAGACATTTCTCCTCTTCCACCATTAGATTGTACAACCGTGTAGCCAAGAAGAGCACTCGTGCTGATAACGTGTTATAACTCGTTGTTGATCTCCTTCTCCGACACGAATGTTCAATAGATAAAATAAACATTGCACGAACAAAGACACAAGTATGCATTATTATTATTATTGCGAAAAAAGACACAAGTATGTATGGAGAGAAACTTCTCGGTAACACTCCATATCATTGTCATCATGTCATGTATAATCTTAGTACTAAACCCACATTGACATTTTGATACGTTGCGAAGGTTTCAAGTCATGTTACTAATGACAATGATTACTTTTTGTTTAACTCATAGAAATCAATTGAGTAACATACATAGGTTAATGTTTCATAACAATTATGTCTTAATTGTCATTAGAATAGTTTCAGATGAGAAAAAAGAATAGTTTCAAACGAGACCATCCATCTCTATATATTTGTCCAACCCAGGTTGTGACGAGCCACGCACCACAGCAGCGGCAGCTAGAAGAAAACAACAAGCTAAGCCATGGCCGTGCACAAGGGCGTTGCGCCAGCGCTCCTCGTCCTCTTGCCATTGATGTTGCTCTCCACTGCCGCATGGACACGCCATGTTCCTACAGGCCCGAACCCCATACATAATGAATTCCCGCCGCCGGACACGCCGTTGCCACCACTGCAGCCAGTGCGACCGCCCGGACACCTGCCGCCCGCTGGAACAAGCACACATGTCTCTGCGGTGCCGAGGTCGATCCCTCCTATAGGCAACTACCAGCTGCCCCCATCACCAGCGCCTTCGCAGGCTTGATGGTTCCGTGACAATATGTCCACCCTGGATGCGATGATCATGTCAACGTTTGTGCTAGTTATCCTTCACTGCAAGCAAGCTGCTTCTGCAGTGTGTTATGTTTTTGTTTTTGCCAAAAGTGTTAACTATATGTAATGGTGCATGCATGTTTATCCGCCGAGCAATAAGATGGACGGTTTGTTCTTGATTAATCTTAAGATGCACTTTTTTACTACCAACACATGCACGACCGGCCCTGATTCTCTGGAGGCCATGGGCAAACTTAAAAAAAGGTCTAACAAAAAAAATTCGCGAGAAAAAACTTTCGATCTATTCATTAATTATCAAGGCATACCAAAAACACTGGAAGTAAAAATACATCCAGGTTCGTAGACCACCTAGCGATGACTACAAGCACGGGAGCGAGCCGAAGGCGCTCCGCCGTCTTCTCCCCTCCTTCAGCGGAGCTTGGAAAAACTTATTATAGTAGACAGTTGCAAAGTCGTCGTGCTAAGGCCACATAGGACCAGCACATCAGAACAGAAACCACCGCCGACGAAGAGAAGCGTAGATCGGAAGGATCCAATCTGTAGACACACGAATATAGACGAACAAAGACATGATCCACGATAAGGCTTGTAATGAACGAGGTTCCCATTGTGTTTATAAGGTACGTATATCAAAAGGTATGAGTCCATTACTCCCAAGAGGGGAACTTGTTGATGAGTATGCATGGTAAACAATAGCCCATACTTACTGTGGTGATGATCATGCAGACATCCACATCTTATCATTTAATTTTACTAAGGACAAGTAACAACGTCATATCCTAGCTCATTGTTGTTTCAACTGGGCAAGTAGTTTCCTTTTTCCTTTATTTTTCTCATGGAAAGCTTTTAATGAAAAAGGGGAGCGTTGGACAAAGTAAGAACAGAACCATCTTCATACCTCTTCGCAAACCCTAGCCGCCACCATTTCCATCTCCATACCCACCATCACCACCATAGTTCATCTTCCTCTAGTTCATACTTGTAATCGTGCATCGCACATTAAGACATATATTTAATCAATCAATCTTCAAGATGTGTCCTTCAATGTGTTCTTCAATGTTTTCTTCTTGCGAACTAATCTTCATGTGTGAGTAGTTTGGTAAGGTATGTGTTGAGGCATAGGCCTTGTAAGCCTTTGTTGTGGGAATCAACGAAAGGACTTTGAATTAACATCCCGTGTACGTGAAATAAAATTATTCCGTAGATGTCTTTTGTCCTGTCTGTGATCTTCATCCCTGCTAGGTGCAATAAGAACGTGAAGTGTTATTCAGAACACTAGTGACAGTAAGGCTCGGTACGGTAACTCGAACCAAATCCTTGGGGATTCATGAGGTGTAGTCATTAAATACCCAAAGCTCTTGTCTGATTTCATTATCTTAATTATCGAGGCAACCCTGCGCGACGGATAGGGCCTACGGTAGGATAACTGATTCTTGATGCAGGGCTCGTGTCGGTCAAGATGTTATTTGGACACATCCCCCACTTCGGTTCGTAACAAGTACATCTCGATGGGTGACTTCCAGCGCACAATGAAGATCATATTTGGTCCAATACAAATACATGGTTGTAAGCATTACTACCTCATACATGTACCTCTTTTTATTATAAGTGTTTGAATCACTATTTGCTTGATTGATCCGGTCAAAAGCTGGAATTGATCCTTTAATATAAGCTTGAGACCATCGCTTCAAGGGAATCTTCCTCTCATGGGTTCGATAACCCAAGGTCACCTATGGGGAAATAGGTTAGGGATACTCTTTTCTGTTCCATTACCTTATCACTAAAAGGAGGTATCAGCAAGTGCATTCTAGAAGGGTCAAAACCTTCGTATGTATGTGTTGTTGCAGTTGAGAGAGAGGGGTCGAAATCGTACTATACTTGTCTCCATAGTTAAGCAGGAGTGGTGCAAATAATATAAAATTGTATCTGTAGTTATCTAGGAGAGGCAAGCATAAATGAATTATGTGATCATGCGTACCAGCACTATAGTACCGGATCCTCTCTGAACTCCAAAGTCATGCATGATTGGACGAGAGTAGTATGAGAATGGGTGTTTGCCAAAATAACTTGCTATTCTCCGACAACATAAATTGCCATGAAAGACATGCATTTTACCATGCCATCCCAGAGAACGTATGCACAACTAAATTTCTCATTAAATATTTACAATTGACCCAGATGGGTTAGAAATGTCGAAATGTGCAAATCAACCATCGGAGCCACTGACAATATACTGTTGAGGTTAAAATTCCCGAATTGCATACAATCACCACGGCAACACCCCCAATATGATAGCAGCCAAATATACTATGTACATCACCAAATGTAGCCCCCTAAGCTATGATCACATTGGCTAACACTTTTTGCTACCTCTGTGAAACATAGACATCACATCGACCTATTGGTATGTGTTTCTTTAATTTTGCTCTTATTCCACTCTCCTCTCAGCTTACAACAGACATTCCTACTAGCCAGCTCCTATCTTTCAGCATCATCGTGCAAGAGGATAACGAACCAACCTCAGATAACGAGCTTTAGTGCTTCACTGAGCGAGCATCGGGTAGTCTACCCCTAGAATTTCAGTCAGCTTGTGTTCAGCGTTCTTGAAGCAGCGAGAGAAACATTTTGGGCCATCATCGTTTACCTTTTCATGAAGACATCGCAAACAAGCTCGTTCCAGGTAGTAGGAACTTCAGGCAAGCACCAATGGTTGCAATCCTGTCTGCGCAGGGGGCAGGCCCCGAAGGGCTGGTGTATACTAATAGGTGACCATCTTTTCGATGTGTTGTCATGTGTGTCACGTTCATATAGCTAACCCAGGGAGCTTGGGTCTGATGCTTCTCCCAAGAACATCATGGACAAGCTAAAACTTGTCAGCCCACTGCTCCAGCGATTTAACCCGGGTTGCATTGGGAAGAGTTTCCAAGTGGCAACTCCCTCCACTCTTCCAGTCGCCACCTTTGAGGAAAACTTGGATTACTCTAGTTAAGGATCAGTCAATTTATCCATGTATTGTTAATTTGATTTCTAAAATAATAATGAGAGAAATTAATGCAGCGTTTTATAGCATAGAAGTCAGGAGGCCACAATTTATTTGCTTTTCAAGAGCCTATACAAGATACAAGAAGCAACACTTTCCAACGAAAGCCCAACCCGTAATTTCATACATTCGGTAACATTCACCTCTTGAATTCTGCATAAGGCATATCATATGTGTATATCTCCCGCACATGATTCATGTCAGCATGTGCGCAATCTTCAAAGTCTCTTTGCAATCTTCTTCCATCGGCCATCGCTAATTTGTGAACCAAAATTGTATGACTATGTGCTACCATTTTGATATGTTGTTTCTTATGACTATATGTTGCTAAAGTTGATGTGTTGCAAACATGGGTATTTTATTCTTACGTGCGGGTACCTGTTTACCCTACCGGGTGGTGGGTATGGAAAAAATTGTACCAGCTGGTGCGGGTACTGGTACGAGTGATGGGTAAGCCCAAGGGGGGCCGATTAGGGTATGGCATGGCTCCGCCTGTTCCCAAACCCGGCGGGTGCCTTCCCTAATCTAGATAGTATAGTTAGCTGGTAGTTTGTACGTAATTAAATGTTAGTATGTAGGATTAAATGTTAGTACTAGATGGTCCCCAGTTTGTATGTCAGGCGGTATTGTCGTGTGTATCAATGTATGTGATTTTAAACCAATATTTGAGATTAAGGGCAAGGTGTGGTAACTCCCGGGTTGCCCTACACCCTCATGAAAAGTAAATTAAAAAAATAGAGAACGAAATGAAAAAAAACTGAAATTTTGTGACATCAAATATGCTCAAACATTTTCGGTGGTTGCAAATTTTCATCAAGAAATATTATATAGCTAAAGGGTACACATGACAAACAAAAACCATTGCTCAAAAGTGCTCAAAACTATGAGCAATGAAATATTTTCCTTGTGTAGAGCTCCTCGGATGTTTTTTGTATGAAATCTTCAAGCAGCCACAAAGTTTGAGCATATTTGATGTTCAGTAACTTCAGATTTTGTTTTGTTTCATATTACAGTGAAACATTTTTTTGCGACAAATGTGACGGTACTCAGTTCCGAACCTTGGCCATCATACGGGCCCATTTATCCGTTACGGCTCGCACTTCTCCCCGGCCTGCAAGTGCAGTAGTAAACGAAGTATAGAATTAGTGAATTCCCATTATAGGTACAAAATTAGTGAATTCCCATTATAAGCAAGCACTTAGTACGTTGACGGGTAAATCGTGAAATGGACATCCATCTTCCAAAGGTTACCAAAATAGTTTCAGTAGATCATCTCGAGTCAATATATATAAAAAGCACCGATACAAAGTATACATAATAACCATAAAAACAAAGTACAAAATTACTGAATTCCCATTCTACGCAAACATTTACTACCTTACGAAGATAATCTTTACATATATATCCATCTCATCTTATTATAGGAGAAGTAATATATCTTACGGATAATCATCCCACTAATCATGTCCTAATTTGTCATCAGAATAGTTTCAGACGAGACCCTCGATCTCTATATATTTTCCCAACGCAGGTTATGACGAGGCACATACACATCACATTACAGCAGCAAGCTAGCCATGGATATGCACAAGAGCGTCACACCGGTGCTCCTCGTCCTCCTGTCGTTATTGTTGCTCTCCTCCACCGTGTGCGCACGCAGGACACCTACAGGCCCGAACCCCATACATAATGAATTCCCGCCGTCTGATGTGCCATTGCCTCCACTGAAGCCACATCCGCCGCCTGGCCACGGCCAGCCACCAACGGGAACGAGCGCACATGTCTCTGCGGTGCCGAGGCCGATTCCTCCTACATGCCCGAACCCGATAGATGATGACCCCCCGCTGCAGCGGCCTTCTTCGTAGGCCTGATGGTTCCCATTCCCTGTCATTGTGTGGATACGATGATCATGTAAACGTTTGGGCTACTAGCCCTGTACTGCAAGTGCATACATGTGTATCGGCCGAGTTCGAGGCTCTTCATTGATTTCATCATGCCTGCCCGAGTAATAAAGCAATAACAGTAACATGGATGGTTTGTGTTCGATAAATTTTTTGATGCACCTTTTTTTACTACCCAACACATACATTTCTATATAGTGATGCTCGGTGTTGGTGTCTAATGTTTAGAGTAGCGTTCTCGAGATGGAGGGGGATGTTTCGAGGTTCGATAATGGCGATATGCATGGAGCAGCGAGGGTGCAGTCACTACTCACTAAAGAGGTCGGCCGATTGTGGCGCAACAACTTGGAGCTTTTCTTTAGGGATAAAGAGCTGCTTTATTAAGTATCAAACGACATAGGAATACAAATAAAGCCCGGGGTTTCCGTGAGCCAAAGATGGCGTCCGCACTCCGTGGGCTAAATAAGTAACAACTTGTAGCTCGGAGAGGCGTGATGCTGTGCAGCTTGGTTTGTGGATGGCCTCCTATGACAAAAACCAACCTAGCTAGCTGAGCAGGTAGATGGCCCTCGGGATGGAGAGAAAATGGGGATTAAGTTCAGGGAGAAGAGGGAAATCGGTGGGATGAAGGATCATACGATGGAGATCGGATGTGGGACAAGGCATCTGACGCTTAAAATCAGATGGTTCACCCCTTACTTTTCTCATTTAAAAAATGTTCATACAATGAAAAAAATTATTATGTACTATAAAAAATGTTACCCACTATAAAACAAATGTACAAGACATTTCTAAAAAAATTACGCATTTTCAAAATATTTATGACAGTTTTGAAAAATATTAATGCCTTGTAAAAAATTGTTCGCGTCATATAAATATGTTTCATAACATTAAACAAATGTTCAACGTGTATCTGAAAATGTTAAACATTTATTAAATGTAAATGTTCCAAACAAGTATTTGCAAAAATGCCGATTATCTATTTGAAATATTGAACATGTATCAAAAGTATTATGTGTGTATACGGAAAATGTATTGCAAAATGTTGATATGTATTTAAAAAAATAAAAGAAAACAAAAAAGGTAAAACAATCGCAGAAAAAGAATAACAAAAGCCAAAGAAAACAATTAAAATGAAAAATGCATAAAAGGTAAAACACAAAAAAATATCAAAAACCACAACAAAAACCAATGAAAACCAGCACAAAAAACACACAGAAAAATATATGAGAAAACCGGTCTCGATGCTTCACTAAAAACTGCTCCCCAAAGACCCGTACAGGGATGGTCCATCTGGCTCTTGCCTATTGTGAGACGGTACTGCGATATGGAATACTGCCTCGCAATAGGCGAGATGTAGCTCACATGCAAATAATAAAGGATCATGTGCCGGATTTCCTATTCACCACTCTCTGCGGTAGGTTGCGATAAAACGCACAAGGTTGGTGGGTTTTGGTCCGACCCATGGTAGCTGCTACAGGATCTTTTCCCCCTAATTTTAGGAACTTTCTAGAAGGTTCAAGGTTGGCTTTTTTGTTTCTTTATTTCTATCATTTTTATCTTTTATTAACAAAATTTAATATTTCTTGTATTTGATAATTTGAAAAATATTCATGTTCTTTATATTTGTTAAAATAATCAAAACCGTTCACGTTTTAAAGCATTCTTTGCAAAACTTTAAAAATGTTTGCTCCATTCTAAAAACTACAAATTTCATACTTTTTATCGTTTTAAAAGAAATGCAAATTTTAAAACATCTAATTTTTAAGTAAATATTCAAAAAAATAGAAAAAATGTTCACATTCTTAGAAAGATTTAAATAATTGAAAAAGTATTCGCATTATCTAAAAATGTGTACTTTTTTGTCAACTTGTTTTCATGTTTTCAAAAGATGTTTGCATTTTCACAAACTGTTTAGAACTTTAGAAAATGTTTTTTCTAAAGTTGAACAAAAACCAAGTCCTGCAGTGTTTCAGGTTTGCTACAATGTATTCCCCAGTTCAAGACAGTGTTTTGCGATTCGTTGTAATGTTTCCACTGCAGTATCCTAGTCGTGCCTGCAATGGATCGGCAACCCAATTGTGTTGCCCCTATTTGTCGCGCCACTGTTGGAACGTCTAATAGGAACTCCCATCATTTGGGTTTATGCAGCCGTCAGTGGGTTCCAGACGGTTAACTGGGATAGCCCATCTAAAATTTGCTTTGCGCATGGGTGCCCACTAAACACTTTTAAGTGGAATGGGTAGCGGAGTCCCATTCTCACCTTCCGTTGCAGGACCGGTGGAGCCTCTTCAACCAGGGACGTTGCCCCGGAGCCCAATGCCCCCTGCTGTTGAGATGGAGAAGTAGAGGCCCAACCACCACTGTCCTTTGCAGTGCCCCAGGCTTGCCCGAGGGCCACCTTAGGCTGTGGAGGGGGAGGGACCAAATGGGGCGGAAGGTGGCGGGGTTAGGGTTTGGGCCCCTGAGTCTCCTAAGCGAGGCGACACGAGGGCAGGTGATTCTTGCAGTTGTTCGTGATTTCCCATAAAGATGGATCATGGTTGTATGCTTCAAAAAAAGATGGATCATGGTTGTTCCATATTCGGAGCATCAAAATAACTTTCTACGAGTGACATGGTGTTGGGTGTTCCATATTTTCATTGGCTCTCTTCAAGAAGATTATCGGTTTCAAGTTGAGCCTCGTCAACTAATTTAGTTTGTGCCACATCTGATTCTGACTTGTGTTTCTGCCGAGGTCTTAGCGAAACCGAGTCTCTAGCACCCAAAGGTCCCCCTTTCCTAGGGTGGGGCCTAAAGTGGAGTCCATCAGCTTTCGAGTTATCTCCACTCGCTCTAGTGTGTTTGCTGCAGATATATGTGATTTTGTCACACCTTTATAATTAGTGAAGGCATCTAGCAAATTATTAGTTAGCCGGAGATTTATTATCCTCCGAACTTCAACTTCTGCATCACTAGTGTGTGTGGATATAAGGATTGAATCCCAGGGCCTAGGGCACAAGTTGAACAGAGTGTTCTACTCTTATGCCTAGGGACAGAAAATAATCAAAATGCTTTCGAGGTGAATTCTCCAATATTATCCATTCCAATGGACTTAACTCGATTATCAGGGAAAGTTGCCCTTAAATGTATTATCTAGGAAATAAGCTTTGCAAAAGCACGGTTCCTTGTCGCCAAGAGGCATACATGGCTCCTCCGAGTAGTGGCGTTAATAAGTACCATAAAAAATTGAAGGGGCTGACAGGGGTTGTATCGGTCCACAAATATCGCCCTTGATTCTTTCCAGGAATGAAGGTGACTAAGCTCTTACTTTGCAGAAAGATGGCATAGGAATTAACTACCCCTTGGCATATGAATTGTAAAATCTTTAGGATTTGAGAAGCCCTTACTTTAATGATGTGGCCAACAGAATTAGTGATGATTTTTCTCATCATATTCAACCCAGGATATGTCTTAATCTTTAGAATTACTTCAGATTTTTCTCATCACAATGATATGGAGTGTTACTTAGAAGTTTCTCTCCATATCATTGTCATGTATAATCTAGCTCACTTGGAGCATTTTAGTACTAAAACCACATGACTTTTTGATACGTTGCGAAGGTTTCATGTCATGTTACTAATGGCATTGATTACTTTTTGTCTAACTTCTAAAAATCAATTGAGTAACATGCATAGGTTGATTTTTCATAACAGTTATGTCTTAATTTGTCATTAGAATAGTTTCAGACGCGACCATCCATCTCTATATATTTGTCAAACCCAGGTTGTGACGAGCCACACACCACAGGAGCGGCAGCTACAATAAAACAACAGGCTATGCCATGGCCGTGCACAAGAGCGTTGCGGCGGCACTCCTCGTCCTCCTGCCATTGATGCTGCTCTCCTCTGCCGCATGTGCACACCACGTTCCTACAGGCCCGAACCCCATACATAATGAATTTCCACCGCCAAACACGCCGTTGCCACCACTGCGGCCAGTGCCACCACCTGGCCACCTGCCGCCGGCGGGAATGAGCACACATGTCTCTGTGGTGACGAGGTCGTTCCCTCCTACAGGCAGGAACCCGGTAGATAATTACTACCTGTTGCCGCCATCACCAGCGCCTTCGCAGGCTTGATGGTTCCGCGACAATATGAGCGCCCTGGATACAATGATCATGTCAAGGTTTGTGCTAGTTATCCTACACTGCAAGCAAGCTGATTCTGCAGTGTGTAATTATATGTTTTTGTTTTTGCCAAAAGTGTGTAACTATATGTAACGGCGCATGCATGTGTATCCATCGAGCAATAAGATGGACCGTTTGTTCTTGATTAATCTTAAGATGCACTTTTTTACTACCAACACATGCACGGCCGGCCCTGATTCTCTGGAGGCCTTGGGCAGACTTAAAAAAAGGTCTAACAAATTTTTTTGCGAGGAAAAACTTTCGATCTATTCATTAATTATCATGGCGTACCAAAAACATCGGAAGTAAAAAACATCCAGGTTCGTAGACCACCTAGCGATGACTACAAGCACGGGAGTGAGCCGAAGGTGCTCCGCCGTCTTCTCCTCTCCTTCAGCAGTGCCGGGCAAAACTTGTTGTAGTAGACAGTCGCAAAGTCGTTGTGCTAAGGCCCCATAGGACCAGCGCACCAGAACAGAAACCACCGCCGATGAAGAGAAGCGTAGATCAGAAGGTTCCAACCTATAGACACACGAATATAGACGAACAAAGACATGATCCACGATAAGGCTTGTAATGAACGAGGTTCCCATTGTGTTTATAAGGTACGGATATCAAAAGGTATGAGTCCATTACTCCCAAGAGGGGGCACTTGTTGATGACTATGCATGGTAAACAATAGCCCATACTTATTGTGGTGATGATCATGCAGACATCCACATCTTATCATTTAATTTTACTAAGGACAAGTAACAACGTCATATCCTAGCTCATTGTTGTTTCAACTGGGCAAGTAGTTTCCTTTTTTCCTTTATTTTTCTCGTAGAAAGCTTTTAATGAAAAGGGGAGCGTTGGACGAAGTCAGAACAGAACCATCTTCATACCTCTCCGCAAACCCTAGCCGCCACCATTTCCATCTCCATACCCACCATCACCACCATAGTTCATCTTCCTCTAGTTCATACTTGTAATCGTGTATCGCACATTAAGACATATATTAAATCAATCAATCTTTAAGATGTGTCCTTCAGTGTGTTCTTCAATGTTTTCTTCTTGCGAACTAATCTTCATGTGTGAGTAGTTTGGTAAGGTATGTGTTGAGGCATAGGCCTTGTAAGCCTTTGTTGTGGGAATCAATGAAAGGACTTTGAATTAACATCCCGTATACGTGAAATTAAATTATTCCGTAGATGTCTCTTGTCCTGTTCGCGATCTTCATCCCTGCTAGGTGCAAGAAGAACGTGAAGTGTTATTCAGAACACTAGTGACAATAAGGCTAAGTATGATAACACGGACCCAATCCTTGGGGATTCATGAGGTGTAGTCATTAAATACCCAAAGCTCTTGTCTGATTTCATTATCTTAATTATTGAGGCAACCACATGCGACAGATAGGGCCTGCGCTAGGATAACTGATTCTTGATGCAGGACTCGTGTCGGTCAAGATGTTATTTGGACACATCCCCACTTCGGTGTGTAACAAGTACATCTCGATGGGTGACTTCCGGCGCACAATTAAGATCATATTTGGTCCAATCGAATACATGGTTGTAAGCATTACTACCTCATACATGTACCTCTTTTTATAATTATAAGTGTTTGAATCACTATTTGCTTTGATTGATTCGGTTAAAAGCTGGAATTGATCCTTTAATATAAGCTTGAGATCATCGATTCAAGGAAATCTTCCTCTCATGGATTCGATAACCCAAGGTCACCTATGGAGAAATAGGTTAGGGATACTCTTTTCTGTTCCATTACCTTATCACTAAAAGGAGGTATCAGCAAGCGCATTCTAGAAGGGTCAAAACCTTCGTATATATGTGTTGTTGCAGTTGAGAAGGAGGGGTCGAAATCGTACTAAACTTGTCTCCGTAGTTAAGCAGGAGTGGTGCAAATAATATAAAATTGTATCTGTAGTTATCTAGGAGAGGCAAGCATAAATGAATTATGCAATCATGCGTCAGCACTAAAGTACCGGATACTCTCAGAACTTCAAAGTTATGCATGATTGGACGAGAGTAGTATGAGAATGGGTGTTTGCTAAAAGAACTTGCTATTCTCCGACAACATAAATTGCCATGAAAGACATACATTTTACCATGCCATCCCAAAGAACGTCTGCACAATTACATTTCTCATTAAATATTTACAATTGACGCAGATGGGATAGAAATGTCGAAATGTGCAAATCAACCACCGGAGCCACTGACAATATACGGTTGAGGTTAAAATTCCCGAATTACATATAAAAGCACCGATACAAAGTATACATAATAACCGTAAAAACAAAGTACAAAATTACTGAATTCCCCTTCTAAGCAAACATTTACTACCTTACGAAGATAATCTTTACATATATATCCATCTCATCTTATTATAGGAGAAGTAATATATCTTATGGATAATAATCCCACTAATCATGTCCTAATTTGTCATCAGAATAGTTTCAGACGAGACCCTATATATTTTCCCAATGCAGGTTATGACGAGGCACATACACATCACGTCACAGTAGCAAGCTAGCCATGGCTATGCACAAGAGCGTCACACCGGTGCTCCTCGTCCTCCTGCCGTTGTTGTTGCTCTCCTCCGCCGTGTGCGCACGCAAGACTCCTACAGGCCCGAACCCCATACATAATGAATTCCCGCCGCCTGATGCGCCATTGCCTCCACTGAAGCCACATCTGCCGCCTGGCCACGGCCGGCCACCAACGGGAACGAGCGCACATTTCTCTGCGGTGTCGAGGCTGATTCCTCCTACAGGCCCGAACCCGATAGATGATGACCACCCGCTGCAGCGGCCTTCTTCGTAGGCCTGGTGGTTCCCATTCCTTGTCATTGTGTGGATACGATGATCATGTAAACGTTTGGGCTATTAGCCCTGTACTGCAAGTGCATACATGTGTATCGGCCGAGTTCGAGGCTCTTCATTGATTTCATCGTGCCTGCCCGAGTAATAAAGCAATAACAGTAACATGGATGGTTTGTGTTTGATAATGTTTTGATGCACCTTTTTTTACTACCCAACACATACATTTCTATATAATGATGCTCGGTGTTGGTGTCTAATGTTTAGAGTAGTGTTCTCGAGATGAAGGGGATGTTTCGAGGTTCGATAATGGCGATATGCATGGAGCAGCGAGGGTGCAGTCACTACTCACTAAAGAGGTCGGCCGATTGTGGCGCAACAACTTTGAGCTTTTCTTTAGGGATAAAAGGCTGCTTTATTAAGTATCAAACGACATAGGAATACAAATAAAGCCCGGGGTTTCCGTGAGCCAAAGATGGCGTCCGCACTCCATGGGCTAAATAAGTAACAACTTGTAGCTGGGAGAGGCGTGGTGCCGTGCAACTCGGTTTGTGGATGGCCTCCTATGACACTGGTTGCGACCGATGCCGATGTCGTGTGTCGCCCTACCCAAGCCACCTTCTCTGATGGTCCACCATTGCCCCCGAACAGACCTCTACCCCCCCCCTTCTACAGCACCGATGAGCACCCACACCGCATGATTGGCAAGGCTACATTTTGGTTACCAAATTTGACATAAATACAAAATGACTACACTTTCAGTCATTTGTAAACCTAAGAGTTCAAATATGGGTGGCGTCAAGTTTGTCCAAACTCATGCCTTGTTGGGCAAACTCATTCAGGGTTTAAATCCCATGGCATGCAAAAAAGAGCTTCTATATGTTCTGAATTTTACTATTCATTCAGTGCACTTGCACCTACGAGCAGAAGCTCCAAGCCCCAAATAGAAGTCTTTCCTATTATTTACACAAAAACCAGCCTAGCTAGCTGAGCTGGTAGATGGGCCTCGGGATGGAGAGAAAATCATGATTGAAAAAATGGGGATTACATTCAGGAGGGAGAGAGGGAAATCGGTGGGATGAAGCATCATACGATGGAGATCGGGCATGGGACGAGGCATCTGTCGCTTAAAATCAGACCCTTACTTTTCTCATTTAAAAAATACAATGCAAAAAAATATTACCCACTATGAAAAATGTACATGACATTTCTCAAAAATTTATGCATTTAAAAATATTTATGAAAGTTTTGAAAAATGCTAATGCATTGTTAAAAAATGTTCAATCTGTATTTGAAAATGTTAAACATTTATTCAAAGGAAATGTTTCAAGCAAGTATTTGAAAAAATGCCAATTATGTATTTGACGTATTGAACATGTATAAAAAATATTATGTGTGTATACAAAAAATGTATTGAAAAATGTCAATATGCATTTAAAAAATAAAAGAAAACAAAAAAGGTAAAAAATCACAGAAAAAGAATAACAAAAGCCAAAGAAAAAAAATGCAAAATGCAAAAAAAGGTAACACACAAAAAAATTTCAAAACCGCAACAAAAACCGATAAAAACCAGCACAAAACACATAGAAAAAACCATGAGAAAACCGGTCATGGATGCTTCAATAAAAACCGCTCCCCAAGGACCCCTGCAGGGATGGTCCATCTGGCTCTTGCCTACTGTGAGACGGTACTGCGATACGGAGTACTGCCTCGTAATAGGCGAGATATAACTCACATGCAAATTCATCTGCCGGATTTCTTATTCACCACTCTTTGCGATAGGTTGAGACAAAACGCACAAGGTTGATGCGTTTTGGTCCGACCCATGGTAACTGCTATAGGCTCAATTTTTTCCTAGTTTTAGAAACCTTCTAGAAGGTTCAAGCTCAGTTTTTTGTTTATTTTTTCTTTACCTTTTACTTTTATATTAATATAAAAAATTAATATTGCTTGATATATGAAAATTTCAAGAATATTTTTTTTGAAATTTGTTAAAAAATTAAAAAATGTTCGTGTTTTAAAGAATTCTTTGAAAAACTCAATAAAATGTTTTCTCTATTAAAAAAGTAGAAATTTCACTTTTTAGAATTTTAAAAGAAATGCAAATTTAAAAAATCTATTTTTTAAAATAAATTTCCAAAATTTAGAAAAAATGATCGCGTTCTTAGAAAGATTTAAATAATTGAAAAGGCATTCGTATTTTCTAAAAAAAATCACTTTTTTCAAGTTGTTTTCATGTTTTGAAAAGATGTTCGCATTTTCACAAACTGTTTAGAACTTTAGAAAATGTTTTTTTCTAAAACTGAACAAAAACCACGTGCTACAGTGCTTCAGGTTCGCTACAATGTATTCCCCAATTCACGCAAGTGTTTTGCGATTCGCTGTCGTGTTTCCGCTATAGTATCCTAGCCGTGCCTGCAATGAGTAGGCAGCCCAATTGTGTTTCCCCTGTTCGTCACGCCACTGTTGGAGCGTCCAATAGGAACTCCCATCATGTGGGCTTATGCAGCTCTCAGTGGGTTTAATTAGCGGGTTCCAGTCAGTTAACTATGATAGCCCATCTAAAATTTGCTTTGCGCATGGGGGCCACTAAACACTTCTAAGTGGAATGGGTAGAAGAGTCTCACTACATTCCAGTCTCACCATACGTTGCAGGACCGGTGGAGCCTCTACAACGGAGGACATTGATAGCCTGCAAGTGCACATGGTTTAATTGTAGCATTTTTTAAGTAAGAGTATCGATCCCACAGGGAACACAGGAATCAGGCTTGTGCCCTTTGTTAAAAATTATGTGACTTTATGCCTGCAGATAATTGTAGACTTGAAGCAGAGTGAGGGCGGATTTAAATAAAAATTGAGTAAAATGATGACTTGTAACTAAATAACGTAAAAATAAATTAAAAGCAAGGATAGTAAATAACAATGAAACAGCAGAATTAAAAAGGTGTTCTCATGGAGTCTGGAATCCCCATTGGTATGTTTCTAGTACTACTATGCATACACATAGCATGGAGCAGATACTTGAGCCACTCTTGACGATTATGTTGGGCGGAGCTGGTACAAAACACGTTCTACTCATGGTAGACTTCATGCCACACACTCCACCATCATAGTCTTCTCCCAAGGGTTAGAACTCATGATAATTAAGGGTTTCCCCGTGGACGCAGCCTCACTGAGGGTTCTGCGTGATCCCCGGTCACTTGTAAAGGTTACGAGCAGTAGGCTTTTACTATCACCTCGAATTACCTCCGCATCCTAAACCTATGCAAAGATGGTGATATATTGTGTGGCCAATAAAGGCACAAATGCTGAGTGGGCCCCTTCACAACATTCACGAAGTTATTTAACTAAGCACTCAATAGGTGATCTCATATCTATAATAAAAGTTTCAGATCCTACACATACCAAGGTTCATCCATATCCCCGAGAACTATGGGTTTACTCAGACATAACAACAACAATCATCATTGTGGTAGTAATGAAATACATGGGTGGATGATTCAACTAATACAATGAAGGATCCACTAGGGTTCTTGTGAAGGAAATATGCCCTAGAGGCAATAATAAAGTTATTATTAATTTCCTTATTTCATGATAAATGTTTATTATTCATGCTAGGATTGTATGACTGGAAACATAATACATGTGTGAATACATAGACAAACATAGTATCACTAGTATGCCTCTACTTGACTAGCTCATTGATCAAAGATGGTTAAGTTTCCTAACCATAGACATGAGTTGTTATTTGATCAATGGGATCACATCATTAGGAGAATGATGTGATTGACTTGACCCATTCCGTTAGCTTAGCACTTGATCGTTTGTTTACTGTTGTTGCTTTCTTCATGACTTATACATTTTCTTATGAGTATGAGATTATGCAACTCCCGAATACCGGAGGAACACTTTGTGTGCTACCAAACGTCACAACGTAACTGGGTGATTATAAAGGTGCTCTACAGGTGTCTCCGATGGTACTTTTTGAGTTGGCATAGATCAAGATTAGGATTTGTCACTCCGATTGTCAGAGAGGTATCTCTAGGCCCTCTCGGTAATACACATCACTATAAGCCTTGCAAGCATGATAACTAATGAGTTAGTTACGGGGTGATGTATTACGGAACGAGTAAAGAGACTTGCCGGCAACGAGATTGAACTGGGTATTGGATACCGACGATCGAATCTCGGGCAAGTAACATACCGATGACAAAGAGAACAACGTATAGTGTTGTCGGTTTGACCGATAAAGATCTTTGTAGAATATGTAGGAACCAATATGAGCATCCAGGTTCCGCTATTGGTTATTGACCGGAGACATGTCTCCGTCATGTCTACATAGTTCTCGAACCCGTAGGGTCCGCACGCTTAAAGTTCGATGACGATTATATTATGAGTTTATGTGTTTTGATGTACCGAAGGAAGTTCGGAGTCCCGGATGTGATCACGGACATGACGAGGAGTCTCAAAATGGTCGAGACATAAAGATTGATATATTGGAAGCCTATATTTGGATATCGGAAGTGTTCCGGATGAAATCGGGATTTTACCGGAGTATCGGGGGTTACCGGAACCCCACCCGGGGGTTTAATGGGCCAAGATGGGCCTTAGTGGAGAAGAGGAGGGGGCCAGGGCAGGCCGCGTGCCCCCTCTCCCTCTAGTCCGAATTGGACAAGGAGGGGGGCGGCGCCCCCCTTTCCTTCCTCTCTCCCTCCTCCTTCCCCCTTCTCCTACTCTGATAACCCACAAGTATAGGGGATCACAACAGTTTTCGAGGGTAAAGTATTCAACCCAAATTTATTGATTCGACACAAGGGGAGCCAAATAATACTCTCAAGTATTAGCAGCTGAGTTGTCAATTCAACCACACCTAGAAACTTAATATCCGCAGCAAAGTATTTAGTAGCAAAGTAATATGATAGTAGTGGTAACGGTAGCAAAAGGTAATAGTAGTAAAAGTAATGTTTTAGGTATTTTGTAGTGATGATAGCAATAGCAACGGGAAAGTAAATAAGCGAAGAACAATATATGGAAAGCTCGTAGGCAATGGATCAGTGATAGAGAATTATGCCGGATGCGGTTCATCATGTAACAATCATAACCTAGGGTGACACAGAACTAGCTCCAGTTCATTGATATAATGTAGGCATGTATTCCGAATATAGTCATACGTGCTTATGGAAAAGAACTTGCATGACATCTTTTGTCCTACCCTCCCGTGGCAGCGGGGTCCTTACGGAAACTAAGGGATATTAAGGCCTCCTTTTAATAGAGTACCGGAACAAAGCATTAACACATAGTGAATACATGAACTCCTCAAACTACGGTCATCACCGGTAAGTATCCCGATTATTGTCACTTCGGGGTTAACGGATCATAACACATAATAGGTGACTATAGACTTGCAAGATAGGATCAAGAACTCTCATATATTGATGAAAACATAATAGGTTCAGATCTGAAACCATGGCACTCGGGCCCTAGTGACAAGCATTAAGCATAGCGAAGTCATGGCAACATCAATCTCAGAACATAGTGGATACTAGGGATCAAACCCTAACAAAACTAACTCGATTACATGATAGATCCCATCCAACCCATCACCGTCCAGCAAGCCTACGATGGAATTACTCACGCACGGCGGTGAGCATCATGAAATTGGTGATGGAGGATGGTTGATGATGACAATGGCGACGGATTCCCCTCTCCGGAGCCCCGAACGGACTCCAGATCAGCCCTCCTGAGAGGTTTTAGGGCATGGCGGCGGCTCCGTATCGTAAAACGCGATGAATTCTTCTCTCTGATTTTTCTCTCCCCGAAACACAATATATAGAGTTGGAGTTGGAGTCGGAGAGGCAACAGGGGGCCCACGAGGTAGGGAGCGCGCCCTAGCGGGGCAGGCGCGCCCCCCACCCTCGTGGAGAGGTGGTGGGCCCCCTGGCCTTCATCTTTTGCAGGTATTTTTCATATTTTCTGAAAAGTTACTCCGTGAAGTTTCAGGTCATTCCGAGAACTTTTGTTTCTGCACATAAATAACACCATGGTAATTCTGCTGAAAACAGCGTCAGTCCGGGTTAGTTCCATTCAAATCATGCAAGTTAGAGTCCAAAACAAGGGCAAAAGTGTTTGGAAAAGTAGATACATTGGAGATGTATCAACTCCCCCAAACTTAAACCTTTTCTTGTCATCAAGCAATTCAGTTGAAAAACTGAAAGTGATAAAGAAAAACTTTTACAAACTCTGTGTGCTCTTGTTGTTGTAAATATGGAAAGCCAGCATTCAAGTTTTTAGCAAAGATTATAACTAACCACATTCGCAATAACGCTTAGGTCTCAAGTTTACTCATATCAATAGCATAATCAACTAGTGAGCAATAATAATAAATCTCGGATGATAACACTTTCTCAAAACAATCATAATATGATATAACAAGATGGTATCTCGCTAGCCCTTTCTGAGACCGCAAAACATAAATGCAGAGCACCTTTAAAGACCAAAGACTGACTAGATATTGTAATTCATGGTAAAAGAGATCTAGTCAAGTCATACTCAATGTAAACTAACGGTAATGAATGCAAATGACAGTGGTGCTCTCCAACTGGTGCTTTTTAATAAGAAGATGATGACTCAGCATAAAAGTAAATAGATAGGCCCTTCGCAGAGGGAAGCAGGGATTTGTAGAGGTGCCAGAGCTCGGTTTTGAAACAGAGGTGAATAATATTTTGAGCGGTATACTTTCATTGTCAACATAACAACCAAGAGATGGCGATATCTTCCATGCTACACACATTATAGGCGGTTCCCAAACAGAATGGGAAAGTTTATACTCCCCCTTCCACCAACAAGCATCAATCCATGGCTTGCTCGAAACAACGAGTGCCTCTAGCTAACAAGAATCCTGGGGAGTTTTGTTTGCAATTATTTTGATTTAGTTTGCATAAAGCATGGGACTGGGCATCCCGGTGACTAGCCATTTATCTCGTGAGTGAGGAGCAGAGTCCACTCCTCTTGAGAATAACCCGCCTAACATGGAAGATACAAACAACCCTAGTTGATACATGAGCTATTCGAACATACAAAACAGGATATTTATTTGAAGGTTTAGAGTTTGGCACGTACAAATTTACTTGGAACGGCAGGTAGATACCGTATATAGGTAGGTATAGTGGACTCATGTGGAATAACTTTGGGGTTTAAGGGATTGGATGCACAAGCAGTATTCCCGCTTAGTGCAAGTGAAGGCTAGCAAAAGACTGGGAAGCGACCATCTAGAGAGCGACAACAGTCATGAACATGCATTAAAATTAATCAACACCGAATGCAAGTATGAGTAGGATATAATCCACCATTAACATAAATATCATGAAGGCTATGTTGATTTTGTTTCAACTACATGCGTGAACATGCGCCAAGTCAAGTCACTTATATCATTCAAAGGAGGATACCACATCATAACCATTTCAATAGCATGTTGGCACGCAAGGTAAACCATTATAACTCATAGCTAATCAAGCATGGCACAAGAAACTATGATCTCCAGTTGTCATTGCAAACATGTTTATTCATAATAGGCTGAATCAGGAACGATGAACCGATCATATTTACAAAAACAAAAGAGGTCGAGTTCATACCAGCTTTTCGCATCTCAGTCAGTCCATCATATATCATCATAATTGCCTTTCACTTGCACGACTGAATAGTGTGAATAATAATAATAGTGCACGTGCGTTGGACTAAGCTGGAATCTGCAAGCATTCAATAAATAGGAGAGGACAAGGCAATATGGGCTCTTTTGTCAGATCAACAATAATGCATATAAGAGCCACTTCAACAATTTAATCATGGTCTTCTCCTATCGACCCCCAAAGAAAAGAAAAGAAATAAAACTATTTACACGGGAAAGCTCCCAACAAGCAAAAGAAGAATAGGAAATATTTTTGGGTTTTCTTTTTAATTACTACTACAAGCATGGAAAGTAAACTAACTAAAAGATACAACTATTTTTTTGGTTTTTCTTAAGGTTTTTTAAACACACAAGAAGAAAGCATAAAAAGGAAAATAAACTAGCATGGATGATACAATGAAAAAGTATGAGCACCGACATTTAGCAATGAGTGTGTGAACATAAATGTAATGTCGGTGGGAAATTCGTACTCCCCCAAGCTTAGGCTTTTGGCCTAAGTTTGTCCATGGCCACGGCTGGCCTGGCGGATATCCATAATAATAGTTGGGGTCGTACTGAGATGAAGAAGAGGAAGACTCCGATTGCCACTGGCTCACAATCATCTCCGGATCCCACTAATAATTAGACTGTCGTGGAGGATCAACTTGTGGTTTCGGCTCTGGCTCCATGGCTGGTGCAGGGTTCCGATAGGCGTGAATAGCCTTTAACGGAACAAGGTACTGGCCTACAGATAAATCAAACAAAGAAGGAGCAGGCAGGGTAATAGTCTCAGGATGATGTTTATTAAAGAACAATTGGTATTTAAGCTCTCCTTCCCTATTCTTAACAATAAAATCATGTGCCACCATACTTTTATAATCTAGATGAACACGAGGTAGCACCTTTTCTTCCTTCTCATAATGCCTAATAGGTATGTTAAAATGTGCAGCTAGGCGTGAAGTATAGATGCCTCCAAAGATGGGGCCCTTGGTACGGTTCAAACTTAACCGTTTGGCAATAATATCGCCCATACTAACAGAGTTATCACCGTATAAATCATGGAGAAAAATAATAATATCAGGGATACTAAGGTTTCCACAGTTTCCGCGACCAATTAAACAACGACTAGCAAATAATGCAAAGTAACGTAAAACAGGAAAATGTATGCTAGTGATTCGTGCATCGGAAACCTTCCTTGTTTCCCCTACAGTGATAGTATCAATAAACCCCTCCACATCATCATGATGTGGTTCTTCTGTCTTGCCCTTAAAAGGGACTAAACAAATCCGACAAAAATCATAAAGTGACATCCCCTTATGCTCATCATATAAATGAAACTCCACCGTAGGTGGCGAGCTCCTAGAATGGAAATGAAAGTTTTGCACAAAGGTATTTGTGAGTAAGAGATACTGATCGCATTGGTCGTGGAGCAAAGTGGTGAGGCCTGCATTCTTAGCCAATTCATGAAAATCTTCATAAATACCGGTTGCTCTCAAGAAATCATCGAAAGGCCATTCACACGCCCGAACCTCCGCGGTGCGAGGAAGATTATACTTAGGCTTTGGTGCCTTTTCCTTCAAGCTTTGGCTCGATGAGCCCCTCAAAAGTCTCCTCATCATTTTCTGAAAAATTCTGAAATTTTTAGTAACTTCAAAATAAAAGTAAACCAAACTCAATAATATTGAAAGAAACTACTCCTACAAGTGCCTAGGGCCTATATCATCCATGAAAACTACTTTTGACCATATAAATTTGACATGGCAAGCTCAAGAACAGGGTCACCTAAGCAGCAAAATTTTGCAATGAATAAAGCACTAGAACAAAAACGAATTGGACCAATGGAGGAGTCACATACCAAGGAACAATCTCCCCAAGCAGTTTTGTGAGAGGTGCTTTGAGCAAGGAGATCGAAAATGGCAGCAAAGTGAGCTTGAACTCGTGCTTGAGCTAGATATTCGTGTTTGGGGGAGGAAGAAGGAGTGTGTGGGTGAAAGGATAAGTGGAGGAGGGCCACCGTGGGCCCACGAGGCAGGGGGACGTGCCCAGGGGGGTAGGGCGCGCCCTCCACCCTCGTGGGTAGGTGGTTGACCCCCCTGCTGTGTTCTCAGTGCCAAATATTCTCAAATATTATAGAAAAAATCATATTTAAATTTCAGGGCATTTGGAGAACTTTTATTTTCGAGGTATTTTTATATTGCACGGATAATCAGATAACAGACAGAAAAATATTTATTTATTTTTATTTAATATAAATAACAGAAAGTGAAGGTGGGGTACAGAAGGTTGTGCCTCTGATTTCATCCATCTCATGATCATCAAAAGGAATCCACTAACAAGGTTGATCAAGTTTTGTTAACGAACTCATTCCGAATAACATGGAACCGGAGAAATTTCGAATAACACTATGTTACCTCAACGGGGATATGCACATCCCCAATAATAAGAATATCATATTTCTTCTTGATAGTAGGAAGAGGAAATTCAAAACCTCCAAATATAATCGATGGAATCTTTCCAATAGAATTGATACTGTGAACTTGAGGTTGTTTCCTCGGAAAGTGTACCGTATGCTCATTACCATTAACATGGAAAGTGACATTGTCTTTAGTGCAATCAATGACAGCCCCTACAGTATTCAAAAAGGGTCTTCCAAGAATAATAGACATACTATCGTCCTCGGGAATATCAAGAATAACAAAATCCGTTAAAATAGTAACGTTTGCAACTACAACGGGCACATCCTCACAAATACCGACAAGTATAGCAGTTGATTTATCAGCCATTTGCGAAGATATTTCAGTAGGTGTCAACTTATTCAAATCAAGTCTACGATATAAAGAGAGAGGCATAACACTAACACCGGCTCCAAGATCACATAAAGCAGTTTTAACATAGTTTCTTTTAATGGAGCATGGTATAGTTGGTACACCGGGATCTCCAAGTTTCTTGGGTATTCCACCATTAAAAGTATAATTAGCAAGCATGGTGGAAATTTCAGCTTCCGGTATCTTTCTTTTATTTGTAACAATTTCTTTCATGTACTTAGCATAAGGATTTATTTTAAGCATATCAGTTAATCGCATACGCAAAAAGATAGGTCTAATCATTTCAGCAAAGCGCTCAAAGTCCTCATCATCCTTTTTCTTGGATGGCTTGGGAGGAAAAGGCATGGGTTTCTGAACCCAAGGCTCTCTTTCTTTACCATGTTCCCTAGCAACAAAGTCTTTCTTATCATAACGTTGATTCTTTGATTGTGGGTTATCAAGATCAACGGCAAGTTCAATTTCTACATCATTATCATTACTAGGTTGATCATCATCATGAACATTATCAGTAACATTATTACTAGTTTCAGGTTCATTACCAGATTGTGTTTCAGCATCAGAGATAGAAATATCATTTGGATTCTCAGGTGTTTGAGTAATAGGTTCACTAGAAGCATGCAAAGTCCTATCATTTTTCTTTTTCTTCCTTTTAGAAGGACTAGGTGCATCTATATTATTTCTCTGAGAATCTTGCTCAATTCTCTTAGGGTGGCCTTCGGGATACAAAGGTTCCTGAGTCATTCTACCAGTTCTAGTAGCCACTCTAACAGCATAATCATTATTCTTACTATTCAATTCATTGAGCAAATCATTTTGAGCTTTAAGTACTTGTTCTACTTGAGTGGTAACCATAGAAGCATGTTTACTAATAAGTTTAAGTTCACCTTTAACATTAGCCATATAATCACCCAAGTGTTCAAGCATATTTTAATTGTATTTCAATTGTCTACCAAAATAAGCATTAAAGTCTTCTTGCTTAGCCATAAATTTATTAAACTCATCTAAGCATGGGCTAGCAATTTTAGTAAATGGGATTTCAACTTTATCATATCTATAGAGAGAATTTACCTTTACTACCTGTGTCGGGTTATCAAGACCATGAGTTTCTTCAATAGGTAAGGGATCAAGATCATATGTTTCTTCAACAGGCGGTAAATTAAGACCATATATTTCTTCAATAGGAGGTAAATTCTTAACATCTTCAGCTTTAATACCTTTTTCTTTCATAGATTTCTTTGCCTCTTGCATATCTTCAGGACTGAGAAATAGAATACCCCTCTTCTTCGGAGTTGGTTTAGGAATTGGCTCCGGAGGTGTCCAATTATTTTCATTTGTCAACATATTATTCAATAGAATTTCAGCGTCATCCGGTGTTCTTTCCCTGAAAACAGAACCAGCACAACTATCCAGGTAATCTCTAGAAGCATCGGTTAGTCCATTATAAAAGATATCAAGTATTTCATTTTTCTTAAGAGGATGATCAGGCAAAGCATTAAGTAATTGGAGAAGCCTCCCCCAAGCTTGTGGGAGACTCTCTTCTTCAATATGCGCAAAATTATATATATCCCTTAAAGCAGCTTGTTTCTTATGAGCAGGGAAATATTTAGCAGAGAAGTAATAAATCATATCCTGGGGACTACGCACACAACCAGGATCAAGAGAATTAAACCATATCTTAGCATCACCCTTTAATGAGAACGGGAATATTTTAAGGATATAAATGTAACGAGTTCTCTCATATTTAGTAAACAGGGTAGCTATATCATTTAATTTAGTAAGATGTGCCGCAATAGTTTTAGATTCATAGCCATGAAAAGGATCAGACTCAACCAAAGTAATTATATCAGGATCAACACAGAATTCATAATCCTTATCAGTAACACAGATAGGTGAAGTAGCAAAAGCAGGGTCAGGTTTCATTCTAGCATTTAGAGATTGCTTATTCCATTTAGCTAATAACCTCTTAAGTTCGTTTCTATCTTTGCAAGCTAAAATAGCTAAAGAAGCTTCTTGATCAAAAACATAACCCTCAGGAATAACAAGTGATTCTTCATCATCACTTTCATCAGTATTATCAGATTCAATATTTTCAATCTCTAGCCCTAGCAAGTTGTTCATCAAGAAAATCACCAAGTGGCACAGTAGTATCAAGCATAGAAGTAGTTTCATCATAAGTATCATGCATAGCAGAAGTGGCATCATCAATAACATGCAACATATCAGAACGAATAGCAGAAGCAGGTATAGGTGTCGCAAGCTTACTCAAAATAGAAGGTGAATCAAGTGCAGAGCTAGATGGCAGTTCCTTACCTCCCCTCGTAGTTGAGGGATAAATCTTGGTTCTTGGATCTTTCAAGTTCTTCATAATGATAAGCAGATATAAATCCCAAGTGACTCAAAGAATAGAGCTATGCTCCCCGGCAACGGCGCCAGAAAATAGTCTTGATAACCCACAAGTATAGGGGATCGCAATAGTTCTCGAGGGTAAAGTATTCAACCCAAATTTATTGATTCGACACAAGGGGAGCCAAAGAATACTCTCAAGTATTAGCAGCTGAGTTGTCAATTCAACCACACTTGGAAACTTAATATCTGCAGCAAAGTATTTAGTAGCAAAGTAATATGATAATAGTGGTAACGGTAGAAAAAGGTAACAGTAGTAAAAGTAATGTTTTTGGTATTTTGAGGTGATGATAGCAATACCAACAGGAAAGTAAATAAGCGAAGAATAGTATATGGAAAGCTCGTAGGCAATGGATCGGTGATAGAGAATTATACCGGACGCGGTTCATCATGTAACAGTCATAACCTAGGGTGACACAGAACTAGCTCTAGTTCATTGATATAATGTAGGCATGTATTCCGAATATAGTCATACGTGCTTATGGAAAAGAACTTGCATGACATCTTTTGTCCTACCCTCCCGTGGCAGCGGGGTCCTTACAGAAACTAAGGGATATTAAGGCCTCCTTTTAATAGAGTACCGGAACAAAGCATTAACACATAGTGAATACATGAACTCCTCAAACTACGGTCATCACCGGTAAGTATCCCGATTATTGCCACTTCGGGGTTAACGGATCATAACACATAATAGGTGACTATAGACTTGTAAGATAGGATCAAGAACTCTCATATATTGATGAAAACATAATAGGTTCAGATCTGAAATCATGGCACTCGGGCCCTAGTGACAAGCATTAAGCATAGCAAAGTCATAGCAACATCAATCTCAGAACATAGTGGATACTAGGGATCAAACCCTAACAAAACTAACTCGATTACATGATAGATCCCATCCAACCCATCACTGTCCAGCAAGCCTATAATGGAATTACTCACGCACGGCGGTGAGCATCATGAAATTGGTGGTGGAGGATGGTTGATGATGACGATGGAAACGGATTCCCCTCTCCGGAGCCCTGAACGGACTCCAGATCAGCCCTCCCGAGAGGTTTTAGGGCTTGGCGGCGGCTCCGTATCGTAAAACGCGATGAATTCTTCTCTCTGATTTTTTCTCCCCGAAACACAATATATAGAGTTGGAGTTGGAGTCGGAGAGGCAACAAGGGGCCCACGAGGTAGGGGCCCTAGGGGGGCAGGCGCGCCCCCACCCTCGTGGAGAGGTGGTGGGCCCCCTGGCCTTCATCTTTTGCAGGTATTTTTCATATTTTCTGAAAAGTTGCTCCGTGAAGTTTCAGGTCATTCCGAGAACGTTTTTTTCTGCACATAAATAACATCATGGTAATTCTGCTGAAAACAGCGTCAGTCCGGGTTAGTTCCATTCAAATCATGCAAGTTAGAGTCCAAAATAAGGGCAAAAGTGTTTGGAAAAGTAGATACGTTGGAGACATATCATACTCCAACTAGGAAAGGAGGGAGTCCTACTCTCGGTGGGAGTAGGACTCCTCCCTGGCACGCCTCCTCCTGGCCGGCCACCTCTCCCACCTTGCTCCTTGATATACGGGGGCTGGGGGCACCTCTAGACACACAAGTTGATCGCAAAGATCTCTCCCAGCCGTGTGCGGTGCCCCCTCCACCATAATCCACCTCGGTAATACTGTAGCGGTGTTTAGGCGAAGCCCTGCTGCGGTAGCTTCATCAACATCGTCACCACGCCGTCGTGCTGATGAAACTCTTCCCCGAGCTCTACTGGATCGTGAGTTCGCGGGACGTCACCGAGCTGAACGTGTGCTGAACGCGGAGGTGCCGTACATTCGGTACTGAGGATTGGTCGATCGTGAAGACGTATGACTACATCAACCGCGTTGTCATAACGCTTCCGCTTAACGGTCTACGAGGGTACGTGGACGACACTCTCCCCTCTCGTTGCTATGCATCACCATGACCCTGCGTGTGCGTAGGAAAATTTTGAAATTACTACGTTCCCCAACATCTTGATGTTGGAGATGATAAGGATGTGGATGATGATGATGAAGGTGGTGATGATGTGGGTGATGATGATGTCGTTGCTCATGTGGTGAGAGGAATCCCCTTCTTCTCCGGGTCGATCCTCCCTCTAGATGGGCTCCGGAGGCTAGGGTTCTACCTTCTGGATGAGTTTCTGGAGTTTTTGTTTGTCCTCTCCCCCGATCCATTTCGATGGGGTGAAAATAGCTGACCCCCCCCCCCCCCGCACGAGGCAGTGGTGCGCCAAACGACCGCTCATGTGAGCACGCGCGGTCGGATGGAACGTCGTCGTTTGCTTTGGAAGCCCAACGATGGTTGTTTCTTCTTGCTTGGTTTTTTCTATGGAATGTGCTTATCACCTTTAATACGCGATTCCACTGCCATTGTTGAGTGTTTTCTCCACTAAATGAATATTGCTCCAAACAACGTCACCTGAAGGATCATCAACAAAAATAAGTGCGTGAACGCGGTAAAATTCCACAAAGCCCACCTTGTAGGAACAAAATATAAAGGAAATACATCACGTAAATTGGGCTCATCAACTCCCCCAAGCTTAAGTTTTGCTCATCCTTGAGCAAGTACCGTGGCTTGTAAAGAACAAGGTTCCCATCGTGTTCATAAGGTATGGATATCAAAAGGTATGAGTCCATGATACGTCTCCAACATATCTATAATTTTTGATTGCTCCATGCTATATTATCTTCTGTTTTGGATGTTTATGGGCTTTATTATACACTTTTATATTATTTTTGGGACTAACCTATTAACCCAGAGCCCAGTGCCAGTTTCTGTTTTTTTTGCCTATTTTAGGGTTTCGAAGAAAAGGAAAATCAAACGGAGTCCAATTGACCTGAAACTTCACGGAACTCATTTTTGGAAGGAAAGCAACCTGGGAGACTTGGAGTCTATGTCAAGGAAGCTTCGAGGAGGCCATGAGGTAGGGGGCGCGCAATAGATCGGGAGTTCCGCCGCCAGAAGCCTCCGTAGCCACCGAAAGCCAATCTAGACCCGTTTTGGCACCCTGCTGGAGGGGGAATCCCTCTCCAGTGGCCATCTTCATCATCCCGGTGCTCTCCATGACGAGGAGGGAGTAGTTCTCCCTCGAGGCTGAGGGTATGTACCAGTAGCTATGTGTTTGATCTCTCTCTCTCTCTCTCTCGTGTTCTTGAGGTGATACGATCTTGATGTATCGCGAGCTTTGCTTTATAGTTGGATCTTATGATGTTTTCTTCCCCCTCTACTCTCTTGTAATGGATTGAGTTTCCCCTTTGAAGTTATCTTATCGGATTGAGTCTTTAAAGATTTGAGAACACTTGATGTATGTCTTGCCGTGCGTATCTATGGTGACAATGGGATACCACATGATTCACTTGATGCATGTTTTGGTGATCAACTTGCGGGTTCCTCCCATGAACCTATGCATAGGGGTTGGCACACGTTTTTGTCGTGATTCTCCGGTAGAAACTTTGGGGCACTCTTTGAGGTCCTATGTGTTGGTTGAATAGATGAATCTGAGATTGTGTGATGCATATCGTATAATCATACCCACGGATACTTGAGGTGACATTGGAGTATCTAGGTGACATTAGGGTTTTGGTTGATTTGTATCTTAAGGTGTTATTCTAGTACGAACTCTAGGGCTGTTTGTGACACTTATAGGAATAGCCCAATGGATTGATTGGAAAGAATAACTTTGAGGTGGTTTCGTACCCTACCATAATCTCTTCGTTCGCTCTCTGCTATTAGTGACTTTGGAGTGACTCTTTGTTGCATGTTGAGGGATAGTTATGTGATCCAATTATGTTATTATTGTTGAGAGGACTTGCACTAGTGAAAGTATGAACCCTAGGCCTTGTTTCCTATCATTGCAATACCGTTTATGCTCACTTTTACCATTAGTTACCTTGCTGTTTTTATATTTTCAGATTACAAAAACCTTTATCTACTATCCATATACCACTTGTATCACCATCTCTTCGCCGAACTAGTGCACCTATACAATTTATCATTGTATTGGGTGTGTTGGGGACACAAGAGACTCTTTGTTATTTGGTTGCAGGGTTGCTTGAGAGAGACCATCTTCATCCTATGCCTCCTACGTATTGATAAACCTTAGGTCATCCACTTGAGGGAAATTTGCTACTGTCCTACAAACCTCTGCACTTGGAGGCCCAAAAACGTCTACAAGAAGAAGGTTGTGTAGTAGACATCAAGCTCTTTTCTGGCGCTGTTGCCGGGGATGTGAGTGCTTGAAGGTATATCTTTAGATCTTGCAATCGAGTCTTTTAGTTTCTTATTTTATCACTAGTTTAGTTTATAAAAGAAAATTACAAAAAATGGAATTACGTTTACCTCATACGCTTCATCTTTTTAATATCTTTCGTGAGTATGATGGGAAGGAAAATTGTGCTCAAGTGCTAGAAGAAGAATGCATTAGAATGTTTGGCACTAAATCTTTGAATGATGAGCATGATTGCAATGTTGTTAGTATGAATTCCTTGAATATCCATGATGCTAATGATATGGAAAGCCACAAGCTTGGGGAAGCTATGTTTGATGAAGATGATATATTTTGTCCCCCAAGTTTTGATGAGCAAATTTATTATGATGAAAGCATGCCTCCTCTCTATGATGATTATTGTGATGAAACATATGCTTTAAAGAATAATGATAACAATGAAACTTTTCATCTTGATTTCAATTTTCAATCCCATGATAGTTATTTCGTTGAGTTTGCTCCCACTACTATTGATGAGAAGAAATTTGCTTATGTGGAGAGTAGTAAATTTTATATGCTTGTAGATCATGAAAAGAATCCTTTAGGTGCTGGTTATATTGTTGAATTCATTCATGATGCTACTGAAAATTATTATGAGGGAGGAATATATTATTGTAGGTGTTGCAATAATATCAAGTTTCCTCTCTATGTGCTTAAAATCTTGAAGTTATGCTTGTTGTGCTTTCCTATGCAAGTTGATTATTGTTCCCATATGTTGTTTTCTCACAAAATCCCTATGCATAGGAAGTGGGTTAGACTTAAATGTGCTAGTCATATTCTTCATGATGCTCTCTTTATGTTACAATTCTTATCTTTTATGTGAGCATCATTGAAATCATCATGCCTAGCTAGGGGCGTTAAACGATAGCGCTTGTTGGGAGGCAACCCAACTTTATTTTTGTTCCTTGCTTTTTGATCCTGTTTAGTAATAAATAATTCATCTATCCTCTGTTTAGATGTGGTTTAATTAGTGTTTGTTCCAAGTAGAACCTTTGGGAAGACTTGGGTGAAGCCTTTATGATCATGCTGTTAAAAACAGAAACTTTAGCGCTCACGAGAATTGCTGCCATTTTTATTTGGAGAGTGCTATTTAGTTAATTATTTTTGCAGATGATTAATAGATAAATTCATCAGGTCCAGAAATTTATTTTAGAATTTTTGGGATTCCAGAAGTTTGCGTTAGCTACAGATTACTACAGACTGTTCTGTTTTTGACAGATTCTGTTTTTCGTGTGTTGTTTGCTTATTTTGATGAATCTATGGCTAGGAAAATAGTTTATAAACCATAGAGAAGTTGGAATACAGTAGGTATAACACCAATATAAATAAAGAATGAGTTCATTACAGTACCTTGAAGTGGTCTTTTGTTTTCTTTCGCTAACGGAGCTCACGAGATTTTCTACTTCAAGTTTTGTGTTGTGAAGTTTTCAAATTTTGGGTAAAGATTTGATGGATTATGGAAAAAGGAGTGGCAAGAGCCTAAGCTTTTGGATTCCCATGGCACCCCTAAGATAATATAAGGACACCTAAAAGCCAAAGCTTGGGGATGCCCCGGAAGGCATCCCCTCTTTCGTTTACTTCTATCGATAACTTTACTTGGAGCTATATTTTTATTCGCCACATGATATGTGTTTTGCTTGGAGCGTCAATTTATTTTGTTATAATTTGCTTGCTGTTATTTTGAACAATGTTTTGCATCTTTTATTTCAATAAAAGTGGCATTGATAGCCTTTACTATGCCTATTTTACAAGTCTACATGTTGCTGTTTGAAAACAGAAAGTTTACCGCTGTTGCAATAATTCCCTAGAAAAGTGAGAATGTGATAAAATGTTGAAACCTTTTTCATATTAAGATCTGATAAATTTACTACAGTGGAAATTTTCTTTCATAATTTTTGGAGTTAGGGAAGTATGGATCTAGCTGCATTCTTTACAGACTATCCTGTTTAGGCAGATTGCTGTTATGCTTGCATTGTTTGCATATGTTTGTTTCTTTAATGATTCTATTTGAGGATAGGACTATTAAATATGCAGAGGAATTTAGTATGCAATGTTGAATAATATTTTTTGTGATTTGCTACAGTAAAGGATGATAAGGTTTTTGCATTGATTTATACTAACTTATCTCACGAGTCCTTGTTGAGTTTTGTGTGGATGAAGCTTTTGAGATTTAGGGAGACCGTGATATGAGAGGAATTAAGGAGACACAAAAGCTCAAGCTTGGGGATTCCCAAGGCATCCCAAGATAATATTTCTAGAAGTCTCAAGCGTCTAAGCTTGGGGATGCCCCGGTTGGCATCCCACCTTTCTTCTTCAACAACTACCGGTTAGTTTCGGTTGATCCTAAGTTTTTGCTTCTTCACATGATGTCTGCCATTCTTAGAATGTCATTTTATTTTGCTTTGCTTGCTGCTTGAATAAAATACCAAGATCTGAAATTATTAAATGTTAGAGAGTCTTCACATAGTTGCATAATTATTCGACTACTCATTGATCTTCACTTATATCTTTCGGAGTAGTTTGTTGTTTCTCTAGTGCTTCACTTATATCTTTTTAGAGCACGGTGGTGATTTTATTTTATAGAAATATATGAACTCTCGTGCTTCACTTATATTATTTTGAGAGTCCTAAACAGCATGGTAATTTGCTTTGGTTATGAATTTAGTCCTAATATGATGGGCATCCAAGAGGGATATAATAAGAACTTTCATATAAAGTGCATTGAATACTATGAGAAGTTTGATACTTGATAATTGTTTTGAGATATGAAGATGGTGATATTAAAGTTGTGCTAGTTGAGTAGTTCTGAATTTGAGAAATACTTGTGTTAAAGTTTGTGATTCCCGTAGCATGCACGTATGGTGAACCATTATGTGATGAAGTTGGAGCATGATTTATTTATTGATTGTTTTCCTTATGAGTGGCGGTCGGGGATGAGCAGTGGTCTTTTCCTACCAATCTACACCCTAGGAGCATGCGCGTAGTGCCGAGGTTTTTGATGACTTGTAGATTTCTACAATAAGTATGTGAGTTCTTTATGACTAATGTTGAGTCCATGGATTATACGCACTCTCACCCTTCCATCCTTGCTAGCCTCTTCGGTACCGTGCATTGCACTTTCTCACATTGAGAGTTGGTGCAAACTTCGCCGGTGCATCCAAACCCCGTGATATGATACGCTCTTTCACACATAAACCTCCTTATATCTTCCTCAAAACAGCCACCATACCTACCTATTATGGCATCTCCATAGCCATTCGGAGATATATTGCCATGCAACTTTCCACCGTTCCGTTTATCATGACACATTCATCATTGTCATATTGCTTAGCATGATCATGTAGTTGACATACTATTTGTGGCAAAGCCACCGTTCATAATTCTTTCATACATGTCACTCTTGATTCATTGCATATCCCGATACACCACCGGAGGCCTTCATAAAGAGTCATACTTTGTTCTAGTATCGAGTTGTAATCATTGAGTTGTAAATAAATAGAAGTGTGATGATCATCATTTTCTAGAGCATTGTCCCAAGTGAGGAATAAAACAAAAAAAAAAAGAAGAGAAAGGCCATAAAAAAAGAGAAGTACCAAAAAAATGAGAAAGGCCATAAAAAAGAGAAGGCCCAAAAAAATTTAAAAAATGAGAGAAAAAGAGAGAAGGGACAATGCTACTATCCTTTGCCACACTTGTGCTTCAAAGTAGCACAATAATCTTCATGATAGAGAGTCTTTTGTTTTGTCACTTTCATATACTAGTGGGAATTTTCATTATAGAACTTAGCTTGTATATTCCAACAATAGGCCTCCTCAAGTGCCCTAGGTCTTCATGAGCAAGCAAGTTGGATGCACACCCACTTAGTTTCTTTTGTTCAGCTTTCATACATTTATAGCTCTAGTGCATCCGTTACATGGCAATCCCTACTCCTTGCATTAACATCAATCGATGGGCATCTCCATAGCCCATTGATTAGCCTCATTGATGTGAGACTTTCTCCTTTTTGTCTTCTCCACATAACCCCCTCATCATATTCTATTCCACCCATAGTGCTATGTCCATGGCTCGCGCTCATATATTGTGTGAAAGTTTATAGGTTTGAGATTACTAAAGTATGAAATAATTGCTTGGCTTGTCATCGGGGTTGTGCATGATGAGAGCATTCTTGTGTGACGAAAATGGAGCATGACTAAACTATATGATTTTGTAGGGATGAACTTTCTTTGGCCATGTTATTTTGAGAAGACATGATTGCTTAGTTAGTATGCTTGAAGTATTATTGTTTCTATGTCAATATTAAACTTTTGTCTTGAATCTTATGGATCTGAATATTTATGCCACAATTAAGAAGAATTACATTGAAATTATGCCAAGTAGCACTCCGCATCAAAAATTCTGTTTTTATCATTTACCTACTCGAGGACGAGCAGGAATTAAGCTTGGGGATGCTGATACGTCTCCAACGTATCTATAATTTTTGATTGCTCCATGCTATATTATCTTCTGTTTTGGATGTTTATGTGCTTTATTATACACTTTTATATTATTTTTGGGACTAACCTATTAACCCAGAGCCCAGTGCCAGTTTCTGTTTTTTTGCCTATTTTAGGGTTTCGGAGAAAAGGAAAATCAAACGGAGTCCAATTGACATGAAACTTCACGGAACTCGTTTTTGGAAGGAAAGCAACCCGGGAGACTTGGAGTCTACGTCAAGGAAGCTTCAAGGAGGCCACGAAGTAGGGGGGGCGCCCACCCCCCTAGGGCGCGCCCTCCACCCTCGTGGGCCCCTCGTGGCCCCCCTGGCGTACTTCTTCCGCCTATATATCTCCATATACCCTAAAACTACCGGGGAGCACAATAGGTCGGGAGTTCCGCCGCCAGAAGCCTCTGTAGCCACCGAAAGCCAATCTAGACCCGTTTTGGCACCCTGCCGGAGGGGGAATCCCTCTCCGGTGGCCATCTTCATCATCCCGGTGCTCGCCATGACGAGGAGGGAGTAGTTCTCCCTCGAGGCTGAGGGTATGTACCAGTAGCTATGTGTTTGATCTCTCTCTCTCTCTCTCTCTCTCGTGTTCTTGAGGTGATACGATCTTGATGTATCGCGAGCTTTGCTTTATAGTTGGATCTTATGATGTTTTCTTCCCCCTCTACTCTCTTGTAATGGATTGAGTTTCCCCTTTGAAGTTATCTTATCGGATTGAGTCTTTAAAGATTTGAGAACACTTGATGTATGTCTTGCCGTGCGTATCTGTGGTGACAATGGGATACCACATGATTCACTTGATGCATGTTTTGGTGATCAACTTGCGGGTTCCTCCCATGAACCTATGCATAGGGGTTGGCACACGTTTTCGTCGTGATTCTCTGGTAGAAACTTTGGGGCACTCTTTGAGGTCCTATGTGTTGGTTGAATAGATGAATCTGAGATTGTGTGATGCATATCGTATAATCATACCCACGGATACTTGAGGTGACATTGGAGTATCTAGGTGACATTAGGGTTTTGGTTGATTTGTATCTTAAGGTGTTATTCTAGTACGAACTCTAGGGCTGTTTGTGACACTTATAGGAATAGCCCAATGGATTGATTGGAAAGAATAACTTTGAGGTGGTTTCGTACCCTACCATAATCTCTTCGTTCGTTCTCCGCTATTAGTGACTTTGGAGTGACTCTTTGTTGCATGTTGAGGGATAGTTATGTGATCCAATTATGTTGTTATTGTTGAGAGGACTTGCACTAGTGAAAGTATGAACCCTAGGCCTTGTTTCCTATCATTTTAATACCGTTTATGCTCACTTTTACCATTAGTTACCTTGTTGTTTTTATATTTTCAGATTACAAAAACCTTTATGTACTATCCATATACCACTTGTATCACCATATCTTCGCCGAACTAGTGCACCTATACAATTTATCATTGTATTGGGTGTGTTGGGGACACAAGAGACTCTTTATTATTTGGTTGCAGGGTTGCTTGAGAGAGACCATATTCATCCTACGCCTCCTACGGATTGATAAACCTTAGGTCATCCACTTGAGGGAAATTTGCTACTGTCCTACAAACCTCTGCACTTGGAGGCCCAACAACGTCTACAAGAAGAAGGTTGTGTAGTAGACATCAGTCCATTACTCCCAAGAGGGACGCTTGTTGATGAGTATGCATAGTAAACAATAGCCCATACTTACTCTGGTGATGATCAAGCAGAATTCCACATCTTATCATTTAATTTTAATAAGGACAATTAACAACTTCACATCCTAGCTCATTGTTGTTTCAACTAGGCAAGTGGTTTCCTTTTTCCCTTTATTTTTCTCGTAGAAAGCTTTTATTGAAAAAGGGGGGCATCAAACAAAGCTAGCACAGAACCATCTTCATCCCTATCCGCAAACCCTAGCCGCCACCATTTCCATCTCCATAGCCACCATCACAATCATAGTCCATCTTCCTCTAGTTCATACTTGTAGTCTTGCATCGCATAAGGAAAACCATTGTAAGACACATTTGCAATCAATCAATCTTCAAGATGTGTTCTTCAATGTTTTCTTCCTGCGATCAGATCTTCATGTGTGAGTAGTTCGGTAAGGTATGGGTTGAGGCATAGGCCTTGCAAGCCTCTGCATTTGTTGAGGGAATCAATGGAAGGGCTTTGAATTAACATGTCGTATATGTGACATAAAATTGTTCCGAGATGTCTCTTGTCCTATCCGCGATCTTCATCCCTGCAGGTACCCAGGATCATGGAGATCGAGCCACAATAAGGCTAGGAGCAAGGAGAACGTGAAGTGGTATTCAGCACACCAATGACAATAAGGCTTGACACAATAACATGGACCCAATCCTTGGGGATTCATGAGGTGTAGTCATTAAATACTGCTACCTCTTGAGCACTGCATTGGTTTTCCCTTGAAGAGGAAAGGGTGATGCAGCAAAGTAGCGTAAGTATTTCCCTAAGTTTTTGAGAACCAAGGTATCAATCCAGTAGGAGGCCACGCACGAGTCCCACGCACCTACACAAACAAATAAAATCCTCGCAACCAACGCAATAAAGGGGTTGTCAATCCCTTCACGGTCACTTACGAAAGTGAGATATGATAAGATAATATTTTTTGGTATTTTTATGATAAAGATGCAAAGTAAATAAAGTGAAATAAAAACGGCACTAGAAATAGCTTGTTAACGGGAGATTAATATGATGGAAAATAGACCCGGGGGCCATAGGTTTCACTAGTGGCTTCTCTCGAGAGCATAAGTATCATGGTGGGTAAACAAATTACTGTTGAGCAATTGACAGAATTGAGCATAGTTATGAGAATATCTAGGTATGATCATGTATATAGGCATCACGTCCAAGACAAGTAGACCGACTCCTGCCTGCATCTACTACTATTACTCCACACATCGACCGCTATCCAGCATGCATCTAGAGTATTAAGTTCAAAGGAACATAGTAACGCTTTAAGTAAGATGACATGATGTAGAGGGATAAAGTCATGCAATATGATATAAACCCCATCTTGTTATCCTCGATGGCAACAATACAATATGTGCCTTGCTGCCCCTACTGTCACTAGGAAAGGACACCGCAAGATTGAACCCAAAGCTAAGCACTTCTCCCATTGCAAGAAAGATCAATCTAGTAGGCTAAAGCAAACTGATAATTCGAAGAGACTTGCAAAGATAACCAATCATACATAAAAGAATTCAGAGAAGATTCAAATATTGTTCATAGATAAACTTGATCATAAACCCACAATTCATCGGTCTCAACAAACACACCGCAAAAGAAGATTACATCGAATAGATCTCCACGAGAATCGTGGAGAACTTTGTATTGAGATCCAAAGAGAGAGAAGAAGCCATCTAGCTAATAACTATGGACCCGAAGGTCTGAGGTAAACTACTCACACATCATCGGAGAGGCTATGGTGTTGATGTAGAAGCCCTCCGTGATCGATGCCCCCTCCGACGGAGCTCTGAAAAAGGCCCCAAGATGGGATCTCACGGGTATAGAAGGTTGCAGCGGTGGAATTAGGTTTTTTTGGCTCCGTATCTGGTAGTTGTTGGGTTTCGTAGTAATTTCAAAATTTCCTACGCACATGCAAGATCATGGTGATGCATAGCAACGAGAGGGGAGAGTGTGATCTACGTACCCTTGTAGACTGACAGCGGAAGCGTTAGCACAACGCGGTTGATGTAGTCGTACGTCTTCACAGCCCGACCGATCAAGCACCGAAACTACGGCACCTCCGAGTTTTAGCACAAATTCAGCTCGATGACGATCCCCGGAGTCTGATCCAGCAAAGTGTCGGGGAAGAGTTCCATCAGCACGACGGCGTGGTGACGATCTTGATGTTCTACCGTTGCAGGGCTTCGCCTAAGCACCGCTACAATATTATCGAGGATTATGGTGGAAGGGGGCACCGCACACGGCTAAGAATAAGATCACGTGGATCAACTTGTGTTCATGGGGTGCCCCTTGCCTCAGTATATAAAGGATGGAGGAGGAGGAGGCCGACCAAGGCAATTGGTGCGGCCAGGATGTGGACTCCTACTAGGACTCCAAATCCTAGTAGGAGTCCACCAAGAGGGGAGGAAGGGAGAAGGAAGTAGAGGAGAAGGAAAGGTGGCCGGCCCCCTTTTCCCTAGTCCAATTCGGACTAGAGGGGAGGGGGGCACAGCAGCCCCTTGGCCCTTTTTCCTCTTCCCACTAAAGCCCATCAAGGCCCATTGCTTCTCCCGTAACTACCCGGTACTCCGAAAAATACCCGAATCACTCGGAACCTTTCCGATGTCCGAATATAGTCGTCCAATATATCGATCTTTACGTCTCGACCATTTAGAGACTCCTCGTCATGTCCCCGATCTCATCCGGGACTCCGAACTCCTTCGGTACATCAAAACTCATAAACTCATAATATAACTGTCATCGAAACCTTAAGCGTGCGGACCCTACGGGTTCGAGAACAATGTAGACATGACCGAGACACGTCTCCGGTCAATAACCAATAGCGGGACCTGGATGCCCATATTGGCTCCTACATATTCTACGAAGATCTTTATCGGTCAGACCGCATAACAACATACGTTGTTCCCTTTGTCATCGGTATGTTACTTGCCCGAGATTCGATCGTTGGTATCCAATACCTAGTTCAATCTCGTTACCGGCAAGTCTCTTTACTCATTCTGTAATACATCATCCCGCAACTAACTCATTAGTTGCAATGCTTGCAAGGCTTAAGTGATGTGCATTACCGAGAGGGCCCAGAGATACCTCTCCGACAATCGGAGTGACAAATTCTAATCTCGAAATACGCCAACCCAACATTTACCTTTGGAGACACCTGTAGAGCTCCTTTATAATCACCCATTTACGTTGTGACGTTTGGTAGCACACAAAGTGTTCCTCCGGCAAACGGGAGTTGCATAATCTCATAGTCATAGGAACATGTATAAGTCATGAAGAAAGCAATAGCAACATACTAAACGATCGGGTGCTAAGCTAATGGAATGGGTCATGTCAATCAGATCATTCACCTAATGATGTGATCCCATTAATCAAATAACAACTCTTTGTCTATGGTTAGGAAACATAACCATCTTTGATTAACGAGCTAGTCAAGTAGAGGCATACTAGTGACACTCTGTTTGTCTATGTATTCACACATGTATTATGTTTCCGGTTAATACAATTATAGCATGAATAATAAACATTTATCATGAAATAAGGAAATAAATAATAACTTTATTATTGCCTCTAGGGCATATTTCCTTCAGTAGTTTGGGGGTACATAGGTATATATATAGGAGGAAGAAGTACGTCGGTGGAGCAACGTGGGCCCCACAAGGGTGGAGGGCGTGCCGGGGGGTAGGCGCGCCCCCCTACCTCATGCCTTCCTGGTAGCTTTCTTGACGTAGGGTCCAAGTCCTCTGGATCACGTTCGTTCCAAAAATCACATTCCCGAAGGTTCCATTCCGTTTGGACTCCGTTTGATACTCTTTTTCGGCGAAACTCTTAAATAGGCAAAAATAGCAATTCTGGGATGGGCCTTCGGTTAATAGGTTAGTCCCAAAAATAATATAAAAGTGTATAATAAAGCCCAATAATGTCCAAAACAGAATATAATATAGCATGGAACAATCAAAAATTATAGATACGTTGGAGACATATCAAGCATCCCCAAGCTTAATTCATGCTCGTCCTCGAGTAGGTAAATGATAAGAACATAATTTTTAATGTGGAATGCTACTTGGCATAATTTCAATGTAATTCTCTTAATTGTGGTATGAATATTAAGATCCAAAAGATTCAAGACAAAAGTTTAATATTGACATAAAAATAATAATACTTCAAGCATACTAACTAAGCAATTATGTCTTCTCAAAATAACATGGCCAAAGAAAGTTATCCCTACAAAATCATATAGTCTGGCTATGCTCTATCTTCACCACACAAATTATTTAAATCATGCACAACCCCGATGACAAGCCAAGCAATTGTTTCATACTTTTGGTGTTCTCAAACTTTTTCAATCTTCACGCAATACATGAGCGTGAGCCATGGACATAGCACTATATGTGGAATAGAATGGTGGTTGTGGAGAAGACAAAAAAGGAGAAGATAGTATCACATCAACTAGGCGTATCAACGGGCTATGGAGATGCCCATTAATAGATATCAATGTGAGTGAGTAGGGATTGTGATGTATACTACACAACCTTCTTCTTGTAGACGTTGTTGGGCCTCCAAGTGCAGAGGTTTGTAGGACAGTAGCAAATCTCCCTCAAGTGGATGACCTAAGGTTTATCAATCCGTGGGAGGCGTAGGATGAATATGGTCTCTCTCAAGCAACCCTGCAACCAAATAACAAAGAGTCTCTTGTGTCCCCAACACACCCAATACAATGGTAAATTGTATAGGTGCACTATTCGTCGAAGAGATGGTGATACAAGTGGTATATGGATAGTAGATAGGTTTTTGTAATCTGAAAATATTAAAACAGCAAGGTAACTAATGATAAAAGTGAGCATAAATGGTATTGCAATGATAGGAAACAAGGCCTAGGGTTCATACTTTCACCAGTGCAAGTTGAATCAACAATAATAACATAATTGGATCATATAACTATCCCTCAACATGCAACAAAGAGTCACTCCAAAGTCACTAATAGCGGAGAACAAACGAAGAGATTATGGTAGGGTATGAAACCACCTCAAAGTTATTCTTTCCAATCAATCTGTTGGGCTATTCCTATAAGTGTCACAAACCGCCCTAGAGTTCGTACTAGAATAACACCTTAAGACACAAATCAACCAAAACCCTAATGTCACCTAGATACTCCAATGTCACCTCAAGTATCCGTGGGTATGATTATACAATATGCATCACACAATCTCAGATTCATCTATTCAACCAACACATAGAACCTCAAAGAGTGCCCCAAAGTTTCTACCGGAGAATCACGACAAAAATGTGTGCCAACCCCTATGCATAGGTTCATGGGTGGAACCCGCAAGTTGATCACCAAAACATACATCAAGTGAATCACGTGATATCCCATTGTCACCACAGATATGCACGGGAAGACATACATCAAGTGTTCTCAAATCTTTAAAGACTCAATCCGATAAGATAACTTCAAAGGGGAAACTCAATCCATTACAAGAGAGTAGAGGGGGGAGAAAACATCATAGGATCCAAATATAATAGCAAAGCTCGTGATACATCAAGATCGTATCACCTCAAGAACACAAGAGAGAGAGATCAAACATATAACTACTGGTACATACCCTCAGACCCGAGGGAGAACTACTCCCTCCTCGTCATAGAGAGCACCGGGATGATGAAGATGGCCACCGAAGAGGGATTCCCCCTCCGGCAGGGTGCCGGAACGGGTCTAGATTGGCTTTCGGTGGCTACGGAGGCTTCTGGCGGCGGAACTCCCGATCTATTGTGCTCTTCGATCGTTTTAGGGTATATGGAGATATATAGGCAGAATAAGTACGTCAGGGGGCCCACGAGGGGCCCACGAGGGTGGAGGGCGCGCCCAGGGGGGTGGGCGCGCTCCCTACCTCGTGGCCTCCTCGAAGCTTCCTTGACATAGACTCCAAGTCTCCGGGCTTCTTCTGATCCAAAAATAAGTTCCGTGAAGTTTCAGGTCAATTGGACTCCGGTTGGTTTTCCTTTTCTGCGATATTCTAAAACAAGGTAAAACAGAAACTGGCGTTGGGCTCTGGGTTAATAGGTTAGTCCCAAAAAATGATATAAAAGTGTATAATAAAGCCCATAAACATCAAAAACAGTAGATAATATAGCATGGAGCAATCAAAAATTATAGATACGTTGGAGACGTATCAGCATCCCCAAGCTTAATTCCTGCTCGTCCTCGAGTAGGTAAATGATAAAAACAGAATTTTTGATGCGGAGTGCTACTTGGCATAATTTCAATGTAATTTTTCTTAATTGCGGCATGAATATTCAGATCCGAAATATTCAAGACAAAAGTTCATATTGACATAAAAATAATAATACTTCAAGCATACTAACTAAGCAATTATGTCTTCTCAAAATAACATGGCCAAAGAAAGTTCATCCCTACAAAATCATATAGTTTAGTCATGCTCCATTTTTGTCACACAAGAATGCTCTCATCATGCACAACCCCGATGACAAGCCAATCAATTGTTTCATACTTTAGCAATCTCAAACCTATAAACTTTCACGCAATATATGAGCGCGAGCCATGGACATAGCACTATGGGTGGAATAGAATATGATGATGGGGGTTATGTGGAGAAGACAAAAAAGGAGAAAGTCTCACATCAACGAGGCTAATCAATGGGCTATGGAGATGCCCACCGATTGATGTTAATGCAAGGAGTAGGGATTGCCATGCAACGGATGCACTAGAGCTATAAATGTATGAAAGCTCAACAAAAGAAACTAAGTGGGTGTGCATCCAACTTGCTTGCTCATGAAGACCTAGGGCACTTGAGGAGGCCCATTGTTGGAATTTACAAGCCAAGTTCTATAATGAAAATTCCCACTAGTAAATGTAAGTGACAAAACAAAAGACTCTCTATCATGAAGATCATGGTGCTACTTTGAAGCACAAGTGTGGCAAAGGATAGTAGCATTATCCCTTCTCTCTTTTTCTCTCATTTTTATTTTTTTATTTTTGGGGCCTTCTCTTTTTTATGGCCTTTCTCATTTTTTTGGTACTTCTCTTTTTTTATGGCCTTTCTCTTCTTTTTTTCTTTGTTTTATTCCTCACTTGGGACAATGCTCTAGAAAATGATGATCATCACACTTCTATTTATTTACAACTCAATGATTACAACTCGATACTAGAACAAAGTATGACTCTTTATGAAGGCCTCCGGTGGTGTATCGGGATATGCAATGAATCAAGAGTGACATGTATGAAAGAATTATGAACGGTGGCTTTGCCACAAATAGTATGTCAACTACATGATCATGCTAAGCAATATGACAATGATGAATGTGTCATGATAAACGGAACGGTGGAAAGTTGCATGGCAATATATCTCAGAATGGCTATGGAGATGCCATAATAGGTAGGTATGGTGGCTGTTTTGAGGAAGATATAAGGAGGTTTATGTGTGAAAGAGTGTATCACATCACAGGGTTTGGATGCACCGGCGAAGTTTGCACCAACTCTCAATGTGAGAAATGGCAATGCACGGTACCGAAGAGGCTAGCAATGATGGAAGGGTGAGAGTGCGTATAATCCATGGACTCAACATTAGTCATAAAGAACTCACATACTTATTGCAAAAATCTACAAGTCATCAAAAACCTCGGTACTATGCGCATGCTCCTAGGGGATAGATTGGTAGGAAAAGACCATCGCTCGTCCCCGACCGCCACCCATAAGGAAGACAATCAAATAACACTTCATGTTTCAAATTTTTCACATAACGTTTACCATATGTGCATGCTACGGGACTTGCAAACTTCAACACAAGCATTTCTCAAATTCACAACTACTCAACTAGCACGACTTTGATATTATTACCTCCATATCTCAAAACAATCATCAAGCATCAAACCTCTCTTAGTATTCAAAACACTCAGAAGAAAAAATTTACTAATCTTGAATACCTAGCATATTAGGATTATTTAAGCAAATTACCATGCTATTTAAGTCTCTAGATCAATGAGTAGTCGAATAATTATGCAACTATGTGAAGACTATCTAACATTTAATAATTTCAGATCTTGGTATTTTATTCAAACAGAAATCAAAACAAAATAAAATGAAATGATGCTCCAAGCAAAACACATATCATGTGGCGAATAAAAATATAGCTCCAAGTAAAGTTACCGATGAACGAAGACGAAAGAGGGGATGCCTTCCGGGGCATCCCCAAGCTTAGGCTCTTGGTAATCCTTGAATATTACCTTGGGGTGCCTTGGGAATCCCCAAGATTAGGCTCTTGCCACTCCTTATTCCATAGTCCATCGAATCTTTACCCAAAACTTGAAAACTTCACAACACAAAACTTAACAGAAAACTCATAAGCTCAGTTATCGGAAGAAAACAAAACACCACTTCAAGGTACTGTTGTGAACTCATTATAAATTAATATTAGTGTAATATCTACTGTATTCCAACTTATCTATGGTTCATACCCTCCGATACTACTCATAGATTCATCAAAATAAGCAAACAACACATCGAAAACAGAATCTGTCAAAAACAGAATAGTCTGTAGTAATCTGGATCAAACGTATACTTCTGGAACTCATAAAATTCTAAAATAAATTTCTGGACCTGAGGAATTTATATATTAATCATCTTCAAAAATAATTAACTAAATAGCACTTTCCAAATAGAAATGGCAGCAATTCTCGTGAGCGCTAAAGTTTCTGTTTTTTACAGCAAGATCAACAAGACTTTCCCCAAGTCTTCCCAACGGTTCTACTTAGCACAAATACTAATTAAACACATAAAAACACATCTAAACAGAGGCTAGATGAATTATTTATTACTAAACAGGAGCAAAGATCAAGGAACAAAAATAAAGTTGGGTTGCCTCCCAACAAGCGCTATCGTTTAACGCCCCTAGCTAGGCATGATGATTTTAATGATGCTCACATAAAAGATAAGAATTGTAACATAAAGAGAGCATCATGAAGAATATGACTAGCACATTTAAGTCTAACCCACTTCCTATGCATAGGGATTTTGTGAGGAAACAATTTATGGGAACAAGAATCAACTTGCATAGGAAGGTAAAGCAAATATAACTTCAAAATTTTAAGCACATAGAGAGGAAACTAGATATTATTGCAATTCCTACAAGCATATATTCCTCTCTCATAATAATTTTCAGTAGCATCATGAATGAATTCAACAATATAACCAGCACCTAAAGCATTCTTTTCATGATCTACAAGCATAGAAAATTTACTACGCTCCACACAAGCAAAATCCTTCTCATGAATAATAGTGGGAGCAAACTCAACCAAATAACTATCATGTGAGGCATAATCCAATTGAAAACTAAAATCATGATGACAAGTTTCATGGATATCATTATTCTTTATAGCATACAAGTCATCACAATAATCATCATATAGATAGCAACTTTGTTGTCATAATCAATTGGAACCTCTTCCGGAAGAGTGGATTCATCACAAAATAAAGTCATGACCTCTCCAAATCCACTTTCATCAATATAATCATCATAAATAGGAGGCATGATTTCATCATAATAAATTTGCTCATCAAAACTTGGGGACAAAAAATATCATCTTCATCAAACATAGCTTCCCCAAGCTTGTGGCTTTGCATATCATTAGCATCATGGATATTTAAGGAATTCATACTAACAACATTACAATCATGCTCATCATTCAAATATTTAGTGCCAAACATTTTATAGATTTCTTCTTCTAGCACTTGAGCACAATTATCCTTTCCATCATACTCACGAAAGATATTAAAAAGGTGAAGCGTATGAGACAAACTCAATTCCATTTTTTAATAGTTTTCCTTTATAAAATAAACTCGTGATAAAACAAGAAACTAAAAGACTCGATTGCAAGATCTAAAGATATACCTTCAAGCACTCACCTCCCCGGCAACGGCGCCAGAAAAGAGCTTGATGTCTACTACACAACCTTCTTCTTGTAGATGTTGTTGGGCCTCCAAGTGCAGAGGTTTGTAGGACAGTAGCAAATTTCCCTAAGTGGATGACCTAAGGTTTATCAATCCGTAGGAGGCGTAGGATGAAGATGGTCTCTCTCAAGCAACCCTGCAACCAAATAACAAAGAGTCTCTTGTGTCCCCAACACACCCAATACAATGGTAAATTGTATAGGTGCACTAGTTCGGCGAAGAGATGGTGATACAAGTGGTATATGGATAGTAGATAGGTTTTTGTAATCTGAAAATATAAAAACAGCAAGGTAACTAATGATAAAAGTGAGCATAAACGGTATTGCAATGATAGGAAACAAGGCCTAGGGTTCATACTTTCACTAGTGCAAGTTCCCTCAACAATAATAACATAATTGGATCATATAACTAACCCTCAACATGCAACAAAGAGTCACTCCAAAGTCACTAATAGCGGAGAACAAACGAAGAGATTATGGTAGGGTACGAAACCACCTCAAAGTTATTCTTTCCAATCAATCCGTTGGGATATTCCTATAAGTGTCACAAACCGCCCTAGAGTTCGTACTAGAATAACACCTTAAGACACAAATCAACCAAAACCCTAATGTCACCTAGATACTCCAATGTCACCTCAAGTATCCGTGGGTATGATTATACGATATGCATCACACAATCTCAGATTCATCTATTCAACCAACACATAGAACCTCAAAGAGTGCCCCAAAGTTTCTATCGGAGAATCATGATGAAAACGTGTGCCAACCCCTATGCATAGGTTCATGGGCGGAACCCGCAAGTTGATCACCAAAACATACATCAAGTAAATCACATGATATCCCATTGTCACCACAGATACGCACGGCAAGACATACATCAAGTGTTCTCAAATCTTTAAAGACTCAATCCGAGAAGATAACTTCAAAGGGGAAACTCAATCCATTACAAGAGAGTAGAGGGGGGAGAAAACATCATAGGATCCAAATATAATAGCAAAGTTCGCGATACATCAAGATCGTATCACCTCAAGAACACGAGAGAGAGAGAGAGAGATCAAACACATAGCTACTGGTACATACCCTCAGCCCTGAGGGAGAACTACTCCCTCCTCATCATGGAGAGCACCGGGATGATGAAGATGGCCACCGGAGAGGGATTCCCCCTCCGACAGGGTGCCGGAATGGGTCTAGATTGGCTTTCGGTGGCTACGGAGGCTTCTGGCGGCGGAACTCCTGATCTATTGTGCTCTTCGATCGTTTTAGGGTATATGGAGATATATAGGCGGAAGAAGTACGTCAGGGGGGCCACGAGGGGCCCACGAGGGTGGAGGGCGCGCCCAGGGGTGTGGGTGCGCCCCCTACCTCGTGGCCTCCTCGAAGCTTCCTTGACGTAGACTCCAAGTCTCCCGGGCTTCTTCTGATCCAAAAATAAGTTCCGTGAAGTTTCAGGTCAATTGGACTCCGGTTGGTTTTCCTTTTCTGCGATATTCTAAAACAAGGTAAAAAATATAAACTGGCACTGGGCTCTGGGTTAATAGGTTAGTCCCAAAAAATGATATAAAAGTGTATAATAAAGCCCATAAACATCAAAAACAGTAGATAATATAGCATGGAGCAATCAAAAATTATAGATACATTGGAGACGTATCAGATTGCCATGCAACGGATGCACTAGAGCTATAAGTATATGAAAGCTCAACAAAAGGAACTAAGTGGGTGTGCATCCAACTCGCTTGCTCATGAAGACCTAGGGCATTTTGAGGAAGCCCATCATTGGAATATACAAGCCAAGTTCTATAATGAAAAATTCCCACTAGTATATGGACGTGATATCATACGGGACTCTCTATCATGAAGATCATGGTGCTACTTTGAAGCACAAGTGTGGTAAAAGGATAGTAGCATTGTCCCTTCTCTCTTTTTCTCTCATTTTTTATTAGGCCTTTTCTCTTTTTTTTCATGGCCTCTCCTTTTTTTTAGTCCAGAGTCTCATCCTGACTTGTGGGGGAATTATAGTCTCCATCTTCCTTTCCTCACTTGGGACAATGCTCTAAAAATGATTATCATCACACTTTTATTTACTTACAACTCAACAATTACAACTCAATACTTATAACAAAATATGACTCTATGTGAATGCCTCCAGCGGTATACCAGGATATGCAATGAATCAAGAGTGACATGTATGAAAGAATTATGAACGGTGGCTTTGCCACAAATGCAATGTCAACTACATGATCATGCAAAGCAATGACAATGATGGAGCGTGTCATAGTAAACGGAACGGTGGAAAGTTTCATGGCAATATATCTCGGAATGGCTATGGAAATGCCATAATAGGTAGGTATGGTGGCTGTTTTGAGGAAGGTATATGGTGGGTATATGATACCGGTGAAAAGTGCGCGGTATTAGAGAGGCTAGCAATGGTGGAAGGGTGAGAGTGCGTATAATCCATGGACTCAACATTAGTCATAAAGAACTCACATACTTATTGCAAAAATCTATTAGTTATCGAAACAAAGTATTACGCGCATGCTCCTAGGGGGATAGATTACTAGGAAAAGACCATCGCTCGTCCCCGACCGCCACTCTTAAGGAAGGCAATCAATAAATAAATCATGCTCCGACTTCATCACATAACGGTTCACCATACGTGCATGCTACGGGAATCACAAACTTCAACACAAGTATTCCTCAAATTCACAACTACTCAAGTATCATGACTCTAATATCACCATCTCCATATCTCAAAACAATTATCAAGTATCAAACTTCTCATAGTATTCAACACACTCATGAGATTTTTTTTAATCTTGAATGCCTATCATAATTAAAGCAAATTACCATGCTGTTTTGTAGGACTCTCAAAATAATCTAAGTGAAGCATGAGAGAACAATAGTTTCTATAAAACAAATCCACCACCGTGCTCTAAAAGATATAAGTGAAGCACTAGAGCAAAAACTATATAACTCAAAAGATATAAGTGAAGCACATAGAGTATTCTAACAATTTTAAATTCATGTGAGTCTCTCTCAAAAGGTGTGTACAGCAAGGATGATTGTGGTAAACTAAAAGGCAAAGACTCAAATAATACAAGACGCTCCAAGAAAAACACATATCATGTGGTGAATAAAAATATAGCTCCAAGTAAAGTTACCGATAGACGAAGACAAAAGAGGGGATGCCTTCCGGGGCATCCCCAAGCTTAGGCTTTTGGGTGTCCTTGAATTTTACCTTGGGGTGCCATGGGCATCCCCAAGCTTAGGCTCCTGCCACTCCTTGTTCCATAATCCATCAAAACTTAACCCAAAACTTGAAAACTTCACAACACAAAACTCAAAATAGAAAATCCCGTGAGCTCCGTTAGTGAAAGAAAACAAAACACCACTTCAAGGTACTGTAATGAACTCATTCTTGATTTATATTGGTGTTAAACCTACTGTATTCCAACTTCTCTATGGTTTATAAACTATTTTACTAGCCATAGATTCATCAAAATAAGCAAACAACACACGAAAAACAGAATCTGTCAAAAACAGAACAGTCTGTAGTAATCTGTAGCTAACACAAACTTATGGAACCCCAAAAATTCTAAAATAAATTTCTGGACGTGAGGAATTTATCTATTAATCATCTACAAAAAGAATTAACTAAATAGCACTTTCCAAATAAAAATGGCAGCAATTCTCGTGAGTGCTAAAGTTTCTGTTTTTTACAGCAAGATCAAAAAGGCTTTCCCCAAGTGTTTTCAACGGTTTTACTTGGCACAAACACTAATTAAACACAAAAAACACAACCAAAATAGAGTCTAGATAAATTATTTATTACTTAACAGGAGCAAAAAGCATGGAATAAAATTGGGTTGCCTCCCAACAAGCGCTATCGTTTAACGCCCCTAGCTAGGCATAAAAGCGAAGATGGATCTAGGTATTGCCATCTTTGGCAGGCAATTCTTTAATGAGACATCTATCACCCTTAGGAGTTTCTTTCTTTTTATTAATTATCAAACTTCTAGGCACAAAATCGAAAAATTCATTTGTAGCAAATGGTTCCTTAATGATAGCAAAAAGATTGGGATGAATACTTATAGATTTGAGATCCGTAGTTTCCTTGCTAGAGGATTCACCCTTATTTTTAGGAACATACATAAGCTTGGCAATTTTAGTTGGTGGACTTGGATTATTCTTTACAAAAGAAAAAGCGGTTCCCAAGTTGGTAATGATACCCTCAAGTTTATCGATTCTAGTAGAATCCTGATTTATTCTTTCATTAACTATGGGTTCCTTCTCCTTAATATTTTTCAAAGTGACTCCTACTCTAGATCCATATTGGGTAATTTCATTGTGGATCTTTTTATCCAAATTTTCAATTAACTCTAAGGTAGCAACTTTATTTTCAATAATTTCAAGTCTTTGCATTACATGCTCCAAAGTTAACATAGTTCCATTAACCAAAAGAGGGGGTGAGCCAAACAAATCTATCATAGCATTATAAGAATCAAAAGTATGGCTACCCAAGAAATTCCCTCCAGTAATGGTATCGAGGATATATCTGTACCAAGGAGTAGCGCCTACATAAAAATTGCGGAGAAGAACGGAAGTAGATTGCTTCCTGGTATATCTATTTTGAGCATTGCAAATTCTATACCAAGCGTCTTTTAGATTTTATCCTTCCCTTTGCTTAAAATTAAGAACTTCATTTTCGGGAGACAACGGAGAAGATAGGGGGCTAGCCATAACGACAAGCAAGCAATCCAACACATGACCAAACAAGAAGCGAGCGAAAAAGAGGCGAACGGAAAAGAGAGAGGGCGAATAAAATGGCAAGGGTGAAGTGGGGGAGAGGAAAATGAGAGGCAAATGGCAAATAATGTAATGCGGGAGATAAGGGTTTATGATGGGTACCTGGTATGTTGACTTTTGCGTAGACTCCCCGGCAACGGCGACAGAAATCCTTCTTGCTACCTCTTGAGCACTGCGTTGGTTTTCCCTTGAAGAGGAAAGGGCGATGCAGCAAAGTAGCGTAAGTATTTCCCTCAGTTTTTGAGAACCAAGGTATCAATCCAGTAGGAGGCCACGCATGAGTCCCTCGCACCTACACAAACAAATAAAATCCTCTCAACCAAAGCAATAAAGGGGTTGTCAATCCCTTCACAGTCACTTACGAAAGTGAGATCTGATAGATATGATAAGATAATATTTTTGGTATTTTTATGATAAAGATGCAAAGTAAATAAAGCAAAATAAAAACGGCACTAAAAATAGCTTGTTAACGGGAGATTAATATGATGGATAAGTATTACGGTGGGTGAGGGAGTCCTGGATTAGGGGGTGTCCAGATGGCCGGACTATACCTTCAGCCGGACTCCTGGACTATGAAGGTACAAGATTGAAGACTTCGTCCCGTGTCCGGGAGGGACTTTCCTTGGCGTGGAAGGCAAGCTTGGCGATACGGATATGTGGATCTCCTACCATTGTAACCGACTTTGTGTAACCCTAACCCTCTCCGGTGTCTATATAAACCGGAGGGTTTTAGTCCATAGGACAACATACAGAACAACAATCATACCATAGGCTAGCTTCTAGGGTTTAGCCTCTCTGATCTCGTGGTAGATCTACTCTTGTACTACCCACATCATCAATATTAATCAAGCAGGATGTAGGGTTTTACCTCCATCAAGAGGGCCCGAACCTGGGTAAAACTTCGTGTCCCTTGCCTCCTGTTACCATCCGGCCTAGACGCACAGTTCGGGACCCCCTACCCGAGATCCGTCGGTTTTGACACCGACATTGGTGCTTTCATTGAGAGTTCCTCTGTGTCGTCGCCGTTAGGCTTGATGGCTCCTAAGATCATCAATAGCGATGCAGTCCAGGGTGAGACCTTCCTCCCCGGACAGATCTTCGTCTTCGGCGGCTTTGCACTACGGGCCAATTCACTTGGCCATCTGGAGCAGATCGAAAGCTATGCCCCTGGCCGTCAGGTCAGATTTGGAAGTGAAAGTGCGTTATATCGACTAGAGGGGGGTGAATAGGCGATTTTTATGGAAGTCTTCAAAACGTGGAAGTTATGAAGACAAACAGTAGAGATATGCCTATTACTATGCAGCGGAAGGTAGACTACACTAGGCAAGCCATGGTCAAGTATCAACAGAGTGAAAGCACAGTGACAAATAGCTGTAGTGTAATAAGGATTAGGTAGGAAGATGTTATGAAGCCAAACAGATCATTTACTCACGTTGTGAAGACAAAAGATAGAACAGACATGCAATGACTTCACAATGAGTAATCAGTAAGTAAAAGGAAGTGAAGATGAAACCAGTGACTCGTTGAAGACAATGATGTGTTGGACCAGTTCCAGTTGCTGTGACAACTGTACGTCTGGTTGGAGCGGCTAGGTATTTAAACCTTAGGACACACAGTCCCGGACACCCAGTCCTGAACACGCAGCTCAGGACACCAAGTCCTCACCGTATTCTCCTTGAGCTAAGGTCACATAGTCCTCGCCCAATCACTCTGGTAAGTCTTCAAGGTAGACTCCCAAACCTTCACAGAATTCGTTCACTGGCAATCCACAATGTCTCTTGGATGCTCTGAACGCGACGCCTAACCGTCTGGAGGATGCACAGTCCTCAAGTGTAATAAGTCTTCAGATCACACAGACAAGAAGACTTAAGTGATGCCCAATTTTCTCTGGCTCTGGGTGGTTAGGGCTTTCTCCTCGCTAGGAATTTTCTCTCAAAGGTTTCGAGGTGGGTTGCTCTCAAACGACAAAAGCCGTGCACTGAAATCTGAGCAGCCAACCGTTTATGGTTGTAGGGGGTGGGCTATTTATAGCCACTTGGCAACCCGACCTGATTTGTCCGAAATGACCCTGGGTCACTAAGGAACTGACACGTGTCCCAACGGTCAGATTTCAAACTCACACGACAACTTTACTTGGGCTACAAGCAAAGTTGACTTGTCCGACTCTGGACAAGATTCGCTCTCATTGTCTTCACTCGAAGACATAGGTTTTTGGTTTAGGCATCACTTCAATCATTCTGACTGGTTCTTCTGGACCCCACTTAACAGTACGGTGGTTCCTATGACTCAACACAAAAGAAAAAGAACTACAAAAGATCTAAGTCTTCGAGCTCCATAGGCTTCATATCGTGTCTTCTCTTGTCATAGTCTTCAATGTGAATATCTTCATATACCACCTTTGACTTCAATGTCTTCATACATTTTTAGGGGTCATCTCTGGTAGTAAAACCAAATCAATGAGGGACTTCTACCTGTGTTATCCTGCAATTCTCACAAACACATTAGTCCCTCAACTAGGTTTGTCGTCAATACTCCAAAACCAACTAGGGGTGGCACTAGATGCACTTACAATCTCCCCCTTTTTGGTGATTGATGACAAACTAGTTGAAGTTTTCAACGGGGAATATAGTCTGTGAAATTGTAAAGGATAAGGAATTGTCTTCATAAGTTGCAAGGGCTCCCCCTGAAGATGTGCATATAAGTTAATTTGCTTTTGGAATGCAAATGCACATGGCAGGTTGTACTTGTAGGAGATCCACTTCAGCTTATGATGACAATCCACTATGCATGTGAAAGTATATGAAGATAATGACATGCATAATGGAAAATGGACGTCTGCAGAATGAGATAAGTGCGGAATTTATCGTCGCACATGCGGAATTTATCTTCGCAAAACAGGGTGGCAAACAAGTAGCAGACGACCATCTGGTTTAAGTGTTACAACTCATAAGAACCAAATGTAGCAAAAACGAGAGTTGTAAGCACGAAGCAAAATAAAGCACCCGCCCATATGAACCCGCTTGAAGACTATCAATCTCATATGCTTCTCCCCCTTTTGTCAGTAATGACCAAAAAGGTTTGAAGACATAGAGCCTCTACTCGTTCCCATGAGGAGTAGATGAAGTAGCAAGGTTGTTGATGTTGTTTGGCGGTGCAGAAGAGCTTGGAGGTGCTGAAGCAGATGGTGGTGAAGTAGCATCGTCTTCTTCCTCAATGATTCTGGCAGTGACTGTGGCAGTAGAGGAAGAAAACTCAGAGTCTTCAAGAGATGGAGTCCCCAGCAGAGCACAGCTCTTCGAGGAGGTGTGGAGTCAAACTTGAATCTCTCAGTGAAGCCATCCTCTTGAAGATCAGCTTCAGAAAGCATCATCGTTAGCCCTTTTCATGTGCGGCGACAGGTTTCATGGGCAACGAAAGCGTTCTTGGTGGCAAGATTTCGGATGCGATTTACATCCACCAAGAGGCTTTTCATCTGTCTCTTCAACCAGTCATGATGCCTATCCTGCTTTTGATGAAGGGCCACAAGAAGCTCTCGGTCGTTGAGAACACGAGTGCGCTTCTTGGGTCTTGAAGCAGTGGCACTGTCAGTGGCTTCAGTTGAAGCAGGGTGTGGTGCACGTGTAGTGCCAGCCAAAGGATACACCCTGGAGATGGCTTCAACACCTTCAACGTTTTGAGTGAAGCTCTGGTGTTCTGCATTCTGAAGACTCAGAGGTTGCTTGGCAGGTTCAGGATAGATGGCTTCAGCAGAGGTATCCACATCAGGCAAGAAGATCCGATGGTTGCGGGCTGAGGGCTGATATGAGATGGCAGAGTGAAGTTTGATCAGCCTCATCACCCAAGGAGCATAGAACTTTAAACCAAACAGATCTGAGCCTGATGTAGCTAGTTGGCGTATGAAGAAATCCTGTGCGTTGAAGCATTTGCCATGAAGGATACAGAATATCAGAGTCTTCATTGCACCCTCGATCTTGGCATTTGGAGAGTGTCCTTTAATGGGCCAGAGAGTCCACTGGATGATGTGATAGATGGTCCTGGGCAGGTACTCAAGGTCTTCAACGAAGAACTCTGTGGGATAAGGAGCATCGTGGGGCAATGGCTTCATCATGGAGAGCATATGACTCATATTCGGTTCAGGCCTCTGAAATATGCTCTCAATAGCTTCAGTGTGTAGCCGACAGCCTTGCTCGAAGAATTCGCCTGGAGTGGGCAGGCCAGTGAGCTCAATGATATCAAATGCATTGGCTTCGTGATGAACGTTGCCGGTCATCCACTCCAGGACCCAAGTCTTCGGATCTCTGTTGTATCCTTTGATGTGTAGTGTGGCATAGAATTGTAGCAGGAGCTCTTCGTTCCAATGCTCTTCATCAGTAACAAACGGTAGCAGACCCACTTGTTTGAAGCAATCCAACGCTTCCTCTAGACAGGGCAGACCAGCAATAGCTTCAACATCAAGGCGCTTGTGCGGGAAAATGCGACCTTGGTTGTACAGTATGCAAGAGTAGTAGCTGCGCTGAGGATTTGTCCAGAACCTATCTGATGAAATCCTTTCCCTTGAATAGGGGTTCTTGGAGCTATTGAAGAAAGTATTATCTGTCTTGAAGCTATTGATGTTGAAGGAACCAGGTGCTGATGCAGGACCTGGAAACCTTGGCAGTCTGGGGATTGGCTTCTGGACCTGAGGCCTGTGCTCAACATGATAGTTGAATTGTGGACCTGCAGCAGACTCAGGAACAGAAGTTGTGGGTTCAGTGGCTTCGCTGTCTTCTGAAGCTTTTGCTGGGGAGGGCTCCACATTAGCTTCGTTATTGGTTGTGGCAGCCTCAACATTTCCATCCTTCGCTTGACTAGCTGGAGGGTCGGTCACAAGCACGTTCTCCTGGAGAATTGCTTCTTGGTGGAGCAGAGGAGTGGGCTCTTGTGGTGCTTCTTCTGCGGCTGATGCAGCCGGAATGTCTTCAGCATAGACTTGAGGCCTTGGACCTTTGCGAAGCCTGCGGAACGCAGACGACGCCTGTGGGGTTGGAGTGGGCTGGGCCTCATAGTCTTCTTCCTCTTGAGGGCGATCCGCCCATGAAGCATCTTGTGCAATTGGCGTCAGTGGACGACCAACGCTGATGAGTTCGCTGTGTTCTAACTGAGGAAGGGCTGCATCATCTTCTACATTGTCATGATGACCAATGTCTTCAGCAGCGATGGGATCCGCTGCTGGAATGTCTTCAGCTTCAGGAGCCCCTGTGGAAGCAGGCTCATGAACCGTCAGTTGACGTTCTGCGTCAGGATGAACCATAGAAATGGGTTCAACTATCAAGGGCTCTGTGGGAGCAGCCCGAGCTTTCTTGATCTTTCGCTTTTTCTGAGTGGGGGCAGAAGGAGAGGCTTCAGAGTGTTTCCTCTTCCTGGCTTCAGCCTCTGCAGTTCTCGTCTTCTTGAGCTCTGAAGAGGTTGACCGGCTCTTTGGCTTCGAGCCAGTCGTTGCAGTTGGGAAGACAAGCGGAACTGCTTCCTGCCTTGGTGCCTTTGGTTCAGCTGGAACAGTCTTCTTCTTTTTCTTTGCGGCCATCTTGGGGCCGATGCCAGGACGCCCAAGTGCCTTGCGCTTCTCAGCCTCATTGTAGGCTTGCACACATCTGTCAGCCAGAGACTTCATCCGCTCACGTGAACCCTGAGCTTCTGCACGCTTCTTCAGAAAGTTTTCCTTTAGCTCATGCAACATGATCTTGAAGCTCTTCACTTCTTGCATGCTGAGCTTGGCCATATGCTTCTTGAACTGAGCCTTTTCATGATCAATTTTCTGCTTCAGTTCAACAATGTGCTGGGCAATAGCAAGTTCTGAAGCAATAGCGCCTTGGAAGGCGACGCTGAGGCCAACGGGCAGCTGTAGATCTTCAAAGCTGATGTTTGGTGTGGCAAACCACTCGTCAATGAAGTTGTGGATGATGGCGACATCAAAGAGAGGCAGATTGTTGAAGATTTCTGCTTCTTCTTTGCTCTTGATGAGTTGCTCAAGAGCGTCATCTCCAAGATCTTCATCACTTGACAGATCAATGGCTTCACTGCGCAGGATGGCAGCAGCTGTGAGCTCTTTGCCAGTGTGAGACAGAGGCATCTTGGCCTTCTGGGGCTTGGAGACGCGGGATACTTCTTCAGACGGCACACTGTCTTCAGGAGGTGCAGTTGCCAATGGCTTCGCCCTTGAGATTTTCGGTGAAGGGGCCGGCTTTGAAGCTTTTGACTTCTTCGACAGCTTTGGCTTTGGTACTGCAGGCACTGCAGGCGCTTCATCAGACTCAGTGTCAGCTTCAGGCTCATTCACTGCAGTCCCTTGAACCAAGATGTAGGTGATGAGGCCTTCAAGGATGACATTGGGTTCTGCTTCTCGTGTGCCATCTGCCCTTGGTGCTGAGGGACCAGGGTTGAAGTCTAACCCAAATTTCTTCTTGTTCTGCTTCGCTGAGTTTTGGGCAAACTGGAAGTTGTGCTTGAACAGATTGTCGTCACGACACCAGAGTAGTGACAACGGATGTGCATCATCAGGCTGTGGCCCACGAACCATGCATGGATAGAAGCTTTGGGCAATAGCTTCATCTCTGGACTTGGGTTGGAGATTCTTGTATAAGATGTCTCCCCACGGTCTTTTGATGGTGCTTTTCTCAGCATACTCTTGGGTTGTGAAGCGGTACTTGAACCATTGTTCTGCCCAATAGCGTCGAATCCATTGGATTTGGGTCTTGCGCTGACCATAATCCTCTTCAGGATCTGTCTTATACATTTCTGCGAGTTCATCAGGCAGATCTTTGGATGTTCCGCCACGACGTTGTCTGCCCCCCTTCCTTGCTACTTTCTTTGAAGCCATAAACTTTAACTTGAAAGGCTTCAAGACGTTCAAAGGCTTCAAAGGCTTTCTCTTGCTGGACCAACAGGAACTGGCTTCAGGAGAATTTATGTGATGCTGCAGGAATTCTGCAAATGAATGCATACTATGAGAACCAAAGGATTCTCCCACGGACATGTACCTGTGACAGCATTAAGGTGCGAGGGAAGGGGAAGAGGTCATATGCATTCTCAGAAGATTTTGAAGATAAATCAGTTTAGAAGACATTGACCTCATCGTGCGAAGACATTCACTCATAGATAAGAAGTTGGTTCCAGATTTGTACGAATCCACAAATCAGTACAAGTGAGGAATCTAACTACTTTGTGAAGCACAAGTGAATATACTAGGCATGTTATGAGATGCAGTTTGAGAGAGATCTAGCTTGTGTGAACAGAAACTTCTTGTGGTAGAAAGTGACAGATCAATAGGATCAACGGTGCTGTAAAAAGGCAGTTTTATTTACCACACTGAGAACTGCTAGACGGAGCGAGAGATGAGGCCGAGCAGTTCACTCGTCCGTGCCCTAACTTGGCGACGGAGGAGACCTACGGCGACGGCGGAGAGGACGATGTCCGCGGTCGGCGTGAAGACGGCGTCGGAGAGGTTGCGGCAGCGAAGCGCTTCGTCGCCGGCGTCGTCGAGAGCTAGCGGTGGCGCTAGAGTTCGTGCGAGGGTGGAAGAAGAGATAGTTACCGCTGTGAGTGTGTATTTATAGGCACAATGGCGGCACTGTGCTATTACACAAGTGCCCCTGGCGATTCGCATCTGAGGAACGCGTGGCCAGTTTGCGGAAGTTTGGGGTTTGTTCCACGTCCCACGCATGCGTGGATTGTCGGGTGGTCGTTCCTGCTTCTCCGGATTTTATGTGGAGGAATGAGCATTGAAAACGGACTTTATGGTTGTCTCTATATCTTCTGCTGACAAGGATGCAGTGAAGACATTCGACAGTTTCAATAGAATGCATATGACTTAGAGAGATAGAGTTTGAGATAGAAAGCATAGAGAAGTTTGGGGTCCGATCACATTCACTTAGTTCAAAAGATTCGACACGAAGACATAGCTATAAGTGAATGTTGTAGAGGACAGAACACTAGCATATATATATATATATATATAGTCAACATAGTGAAGATAATCATGAAAATATGTTGAGTTCGAAGCCAAACCAAATGTGAAGACATTGCAAGGTAACGCCATGAGAGAAACACTTCAAAATAGAACGTTTGGTGGTGGCGTTACCCACCGTATAGGAAGTATTAGACCCAGACACGGCGCACAATTATCGTGGCGCTCCGAAGTCAAATTCCACATTAATGTATTCACACTTAGAATGTATGTCTTCATTGATTGAAAATATACTTCACTTCGTGTGTTGCACATCTAAGTCATCAATATGCATAAGGGTTAGGATGTGTGCCTGATCACAGGACATTTGAGGATTCCAGGATATTTAGCTCACACCGTAACTTGCAAAACCTCTTCTCATCCAAGGGCTTGGTGAAGATATCTGCCAATTGCTCTTCAGTGTTGACGTGTATGATATCAATGTCTTCCTTCACAACATGATCTCTGAGAAAGTGATGACGAATTTCAATGTGCTTTGTCTTCGAGTGCTGAACTGGGTTGTTGGCAATCTTGATGGCGCTTTTGTTGTCGCAGTAAAGTGGCACTTGCTTCAAATGAATGCCATAGTCCTTGAGTGTTTGCTTCATCCACAGAAGCTGAGCGCAGCAAGATCCAGCAGCAATGTATTCAGATTCAGCAATGGAGAGAGATACACAGTTCTGCTTCTTTGAAGACCAACATACAAGTGATCGTCCCAGAAAGTGACATGTGCCTGATGTAGACTTGCGATCAACTTTGTCACCAGCATAATCAGCATCCGAGAATCCAACCAAATCAAACTCTGAGCCCTTTGGATACCATAATCCTAGAGTTGGGGTGTGAGCCAA